>NC_056727.1:160048696-160141196 GCF_019279795.1 Protopterus annectens | reverse complement strand
TATTCAGTTTAACAGGGTCAGGTTTTAGAAGGGTTTAGTAGTTTAATAGGGTCAGATTTTGGGAGGGTTTAGGAGTTAAGTAAGGCTTAGCTAGTGGGAGTTCAACCACTTGCCTTTTTGAGCAAATGGCAGCAAATAAGTGTGTCATTAGCACTGGCAGTAGACCCCCATTACACTGTACAAATGTGTTCACTTAAAGGTTACTTACATTCTATTCATTAATTATTCAGAATTCCTTCCCAAAAGTCTTGTAGATATTGCTATTAACAAGGGAGGAGAATTACACTGGCATGTATTTATATTCCACCTAAAATTGCTATAATGGAACTTAAGAACTTTCTGGGAGAAATAGCTTTCAGCAAGGAATATTAGTTAGAGGTGGGGACTGGAATTTGATTTGCAGCAGTGTAGATGGGTTGAGGGGCACAGAAGGGAAATATAATAAAGGAGGGTGAATTTTTGAAGAAAATTATGAAAATATTTGGCATGGAAGATGTAAATTCCGTACTGGGAGTTCAGAATGAATTTACATATTATTCCCCAAGATACAAAAACTCGGCTCAGCTAGACAGAATTTATATTTCACAGGAACATGTGCCTTTAATTGAAAGTCTTGATACATACCCAGTAACTGTTTCAGGTCATTTGCCAATAATAACTAAAATAAAAATATAGGGTAATGATATGAAAATGAGACACTAGCACGTTCCCACCTCTCTGTTGAAAAGAGAGGAATTTAAGGAATGGTTAGTGGAAATTATTCAGGAGCTATTACAGATGATAGGAATTTCTTATGAAAATATAGCTAGGGAGTGGGATAAAATGAAAGTGGAGTTTAAAAATAGGGTGGAAATAAAAGAAAGGGAGATGTGGTTAAGAAGTAACAAGAATTATTTAGAGGGACTGACAAATGTTAACGTATTGCAAAATAGGGAGAATCTCACAGAACAAGAAGAGGAACAACTACAGAATGCTAAATAGAAAATAAGGGATTACCTTGATAATATGCATGAGTTTTCTTGAGCACAAAAACTTTCAGCACAGTGACTCAGGCAACAAAAAGTTGAAAGGGCTGTCACAAAGCTTAGAGACCCTACAACAAGGAAGATAAGAAGAGACCATGTAGAGGTATTAGAAATATTTCAGAAATTTTATGAAAGTCTATATAAAGCAGAGAAATATGGAAATCAAGAAAAGGTACAAATAGAAATGTTTATGGAAGAATTAAATATACCAAGGTTAGAGGTAAATGAGGCTCAATTGCTAACAGTTAGGACAGTAGGAGATGAGATAAAAATGGTGATGCATAACCAATCAATGGGAAGGTCCCCAGGTATGGAAGGTATTACTGAGGAAGTTTGGAAGACAGGAGGGAAACAATGATAATGATCTGGAATGTTTTGTTTAACAGTATTTTAAGAGGAGGAGAAGTACCAACATCCTGGAAGAAAGTGGAGGTAGCTGTAATACCTAAAGAGGGTAAAGACCTATCAGATCCAACTTCATACAGGCCCATTTCAATACTGAAACATGATTATAAAGTGTTTATGTCTATAATAGCTAAAATAATGGCAAAAGTGATGACACAATTGACAGATATGAATCAATATGGTTTTGTGGAGGGGAGGCAAACATCCGATAACATTAACAGAACATTGATGATCTGCAGAAAAGCAAAATGTAAGAAAATGCCACTGTTGTTGGTGGGTCTTGATGCAGAGAAAACATTTGACAGAGTAACCTGGGACTTTATGGGTACGGCAATGGAAGCATTTGCATTCCCTGATAAAATTATAAGGTTGATTAGGAGGATATATGACGCATCAGAGGCAAATATTAAAGTGGATGGGTTCTTCTCTGATAATTTCTGCTTGAGCAGAGGAAGCAGGCAGGGGTGTCTTCTTTCTCCTTTGTTATTTGCATTATGTTTAAAACCATTGGCAAAAAAATAAGGGACTCAGAAATACATTGTTATAATTGGTATGGTAGTCAAGAAAAGTTGGCTCTATTTGCAGAGGATATTATTTTATACCTGAAAAAACAGAAAAGGACATTTTAGTGTTGCGGAACATTTTGAAAGTGTTTCAAATCTTTTTGGGATACAAAATTAATGAAGCTAAAACAAAGGCAATCGCTGTAAATTATGTACCCATACATGAATTGGTTTCACAATATCCATATTTATGGCCATGATAAAATAAAGTACTTAGGAGTATGGATTAAAAATGACTCGGGTGTAGTAGCTAAGGATACGTGGGAAAAGGCTAAACAAAAATAATACAAAAGCTGAGAAATTGGAAGCTCTCAGAGGAGAAGTTGTAGACAGCAATTAATAAAGAGCTGAAGGATTTTATATGGGAGGGGAAGATGGCAAGAGTCAAATGGGATAAGCTGATTCTTCCACTAGAACGGGAAGGATTGGGATTACCTGATTTGATGGGTTATCTCGGAGCTACACACTTAAGGATCCTATACACAGCAAAAGCAGAAACCTATAATTCAAAGTGGAAAAGGATGCTGAAATTGGGGAGGGCTCAAGAAACAAGGAAAGACTGAGATTTTGTATGCAGATTTTTAATGAGAATAACAATAATCATACAGAATATTATATTCATAAAGCAGCAGAAAGTATTCTAAGAACTAAGCCAACACAGGAATGAAGAAATGAGATTCTGACAATAGGGATAACTGCAATTAAGGATACAGACAACAGACAAGAGGGGGCTACAGTTTATAAGAGGAAACTGGCAAAGGAACCGAGGTATCCAAAACAAATAAGTAGATATGGAAAGATAATAGAATGGGAAGATGCCAAGAATTTATTTGGACTGCAGGTTAGGGATTTCCCTCCCTATCAAGGATTGATATCAAAGTATAGGCAAGGAGAAAGAAATAGGAGTCCTAAACAAAAGACCAGTACTGGTAGAGTTTTTAGTAGAAACTAGAAGAGAAGATGCTGTTAAAAAGGAAAAATTACTTGAGCATATAAAATAGTGTATGATAACTGCAAGAATCAGTCAGAGGAGGTTAGAAAGGATTGGGAAGAGAGACTGGATAAGCAAATCATAAAGAAGCAATTATATATGTATGTCTCCCAAGTATGCAACAAAATCTAGAAGATTTAGGATTTTTGCTTGGAAACGTACACATAGATATTTTTATACCCCAAGTAGACTCCAGGGAATTTTTCCTCAAGTAGACAGCAAATGTTGGAGGAGTAATGGGGAAGAAAGAGGTAATTGGGAACATATTTTTGGGGTGCAATGAGTTGGCAAACTTTAAGGATTCTCTTCAGACTACTCAGTGATACTGGTGAGCAAATTGGCATATATAGGAAAATGATTTTTCTGAGCTGTGATACAGAATCACAATTGCCTAGATATAGTAAGCCCTTGCTGGGTCTAATTATGGTGGCTGACAAAAAAGCAATTACTAGAAAATAGAAATCAAAGTCTAAACTGACTGTACTAGATGTAGTGAGTACAGTAACAGAAATAAAACAACTTGAATTAGGATATTTAGAAAATGATAGGAACAAATTACATATAAAAATGGAAATTGTGGGAACAATACATACAGGGGAGGAATGATGTTTAAAAGAAGGCAGGATTTGAATGAGCTATATAATGTTTGACTGACAATGATTGCGTAGATTATAAGTGATGTATAATGTTTGCAACTAAAATTATGTCAATATGATTTGTGATGTATAATGCTTGCAACTAAGATTATGTCAGCATGGTTTGTTTTCATTTATATAACTGTATGATTGCCTATGCCATTAGTGATCATTTAATAAAGGTGTTTCTTGTTTGAAAAAAGAACATTCAAACTGAAGAATGCCTTTGGCCAGTTGTCAGGACTGAACCATGAGATATGGAGCTGTGGGATAGAGATCTTACTGCTGCGCTATGGTGCTGCCCAGTTTTATTAAAAAAAAAAAGTCATACAGCTCAGTTGTAAACTGGTAAGAATTATGTCAAATGAAGTTAGAATGTATATATATTAGCTCCCTCCATCAAGAGCCATCATAAGTGTTAGACAGCTGCTCCCCTCCTTCATTCGTGACACTGCCACTAGGGAAGGAGACAGCAGAGCTGTAGGATAGATGCTGTGCCCCCTACGGTAATATCGCCACTACATGTTTGAGTGTTCCTAGCATACTTTGTACTGCCTATGTTTGTTTTTAAATCCTGTCTTTTTTGATAACATGAGATCTGTAATCTAGTCCCCACCATTTCACCACAACCTACAATTGCTAAAGCTTCTTACCTACTACGGATGGACCTCTGTGCCTTTAATGATAAGGGGAAGGATAAAGCAGGTCAGGGAACATTAGCACCATCTAACAAAAACAAGGGGTTCTGTTTGAAGTTTTCTTTGCTAAAGCACAATTTAAAAGACACAGAGCAGGGCACATACTACACTACAAGCCATCCTTCAGGAAATTGCACTTTGCATCAGATGAAAACTAACAGCATATGCTGCTTTAGCAGCACTTCCCACCAAGTTCTACAACTGGAAAACCACGAGGTGATAAACACACCTCATCCCATCAAACTGATCCCATCTTATATGGCTGACCTTTCAACATCTGGTCCTTGTCAAATTAAGGTTGGATGTTGCATAACTAGAAAAAGATGCCCTTCTAGACATTAAAAATGAAACGCAGAGATGTTCTTTCTCCTACCACCCTCTCAGTAGTGGAACTGCTTTAGGTCACAGTAATGAAAAAAAAAAAAAAAAAATATATATATATATATATATATATATACCACCAGGGAATACAAATGTTAGACAAGCAATCTGCCCCAAAAATGATGGCACTGATATAAGTTAGAATGTTACCGTAGTATGCCATCATCTCAGACTAGCTAAGTTGTCAGAGAAACTGGAATGGTCTTGTTAAAGAAATGCTGTCAGAATGCTACACACTATCAATAAAGGGCAGCAGAAATGTGAAAAGATGTGCTGACCCTCACCACAGAAATTGAAGAATTCAGCATGTTGCCACAGCACCAGGGAATAACTCAGGTATTCTACCCACTGATACTTCTATTCATCTGTAATAATCCTCTAAGCAAGAACTTTGGCACAGCACAATGCGTTTCTGTGAGACAGCAGCACACCTGTTAGATGATGGTCTGATATTCAGGAATGGCACTGCCTACCACTAATATATACTGCATATATTATGTGTTTATAACAATGATAGTGTAGGACTCACTCAAGGATTCATTTACATATGAACATTTTAGGTGAAACTGCGTGAAATGCCATGATATATTCTAATGTGAGAAACTAAGTATTAACTTACAAACATTTGCACTGTGTAAAATAAAATATATTACTTTATCTTTTTATTTAAGTATAGGGAATACAGCTTTCAGACCTTAATGAAAGAAAGATGACTAATAGTTATGAAAAGGCTACTTTATGGCAATTCTCCCTTTTACATGAACATTACTGACCACCATTGAGCACAAAATTATAAAATAAGGATCACGTTTCCTTTTGTAGGTCTTGGGGCTACGCAATATTGACCTTGGTAAGACTTGCATTTTGTTTGGTCACAGGAGAGAAGGTCTTTAGTAACATCCTACCTACTAGTTGGAACTGAAGGTTTCCTTCTAATGTTCAGAATGAACTGGAAATCAGTAAATTCAGGTCTAAAGTCATCTGCCATCTGGAAACAAATATTTCTAAATGCTTTAGGGATAATGGCTAGTGGTGTGGAACAACAAATATGTACACAAACCACAAAAGTGATTCATTTCCCCTGGGGAAGCAAACGTTGTTTCTCTTCTATGTTAAGCAGACATATCACGTGTCAATTACCACACATTTTTATTACAACTGTTAATAATTTCAATTCTAATGTCAATGTTCATTGCTTCTCTTCTTATTTTATTACACCTTGGTGTTTTCTCTTATATGACTGTTGTTGTGTTATCACATTATGCAATACACCCTAAGTAGGCTAGATATCATCCTGTTTCCTTGTTAAGGTCTGGCACACACCATCTAACTTCAGTTTTGTAATCTATGCAACTTGTGTAATGTACTTGATTTAGGTGGTGCTGCGGTAGAGTTGTCGCCTCACAGTAAGACGTTGTCCTGTTCGATTCTCAGTTAGAGCATCTTCTGTGTGGAGACATGCGTGAATGGGCATACCTTCATTGAAGGTTGTGTGTCAGGGCTGGCAACTCGGCACGTAAAAATCAACTGCCAATCATTAGCGGACCGTAGTTCCACTGTGGCGACCCCTAACCGGGAAAAGCCGAAAAGACACAACAAACTAACATACTCAGTTTACTGTCAAGCAATTTGATCCTATAATATCTTTGCATTTGTACTTGCATGCACCTAAACTTTCCCCCTACTCACTCCATTAACATTGCATAACAACTCTAAGATCTTGAATGTAGCACCCAGTGACAGATTTTACAAACCAAATAGAATGTGAACATTTCCTCCCTTTTTCTTATGTGTATTATGGCCATTTTCAGTCTGCTGACCTCTGTTAAATATAATCCATCAGATCTGCTTTCTCTCAGGTAAGCAGTTCATATTCTTTTCTCACCTTTGAAGCCCTATTATTTGATTTTTTTTCCTTCATTTAGATTTACTTACAAATTTCACACAAAAGCTTCCTGCTCATGGTATGATTTTTTTCTCATCTGATTTTCCCAAGTTAACCATTAAGTTCCCCTTCCCATTTCAGCCCTTGGGTGTTAAAGGCATCACACAAAACTTTAGTGTGTGATATAAACCTTAGTTGCTGAACCCTTCCTGGAAACATTACATCCATGTATTTTCCATTCTCTAATAGGGATTTTCACTTGGAGAGTGCACCCAGACATGAGCACCCACCTTTTCTTCCCGAGACTGTGAACTAGGCACATTCATCATTCCCCCCCCCCCCCCGCACAAGCACCCCCAGTGCTCAGGTCACTAATCAAACCAGGGTCATCTAAGTCATAGTGAGGGCTTTATCATTCTATATCAGCAGAGCTGGCTGTGATGGCACTTTTGATGAATCAAAAATCTCAGCACTCATTAACCTGCCCAAAATGTTTATTCCAGCATAAACAGTTGAGTTTTCATGAAGGTGCCAGTTGAAATAATAGTAAAAGTATGGATGTATTGCACTCTGCATCCTGGCACCAAGATGTTTCTGAACTGGTTACAAAGTGCTAGGTACTGTGGCTCATGATGTATCTTCAGTTTCTTCCACATTACCTTCCTGATCTGTAACATCTTTTATTTATTTATTTTATTTATTTTACATTTGTTGACCGGGTTAGTCTGGCTGGGCAGAAAGCCCTTTTTCAGCAGTAACCTGCGGAGAAAAGCTCCATTAGAGTAAAAAAAAAATAGTAACAATTTAGCGTACAGTTAACAGCATATTCTAACAACAGAATGAGAAAATACAATTTACTAAATTTATATAACAGTCATGATTCTACAGTAGTATAACAGTAAGGTTTTACAGAGCACAGTATAGACGTAAACTGTGGAGATGAGTAGAGGTAATACAGGGGGCTTAAGAATCAGAATAGGAGTGGGAGGTTGAATATGGAGTGAAAAAGGGGTTGGAGAAAGGAGCTAGAAGTAATAGGGATGTTATATAGGTAGAATTAGAAGTACTGACCTATTTTGTTAAGGTATGTCCTTTTGCAGACCAGACTCCCCTTCGTTTTGATTGGCTCAGCTCTATATTTAAGTTGACGGTGAACTCCACTGTTTTACAATTGCCTGTTCCCAAAAGATTAACCATATTTAAGTCCAAAATCCTGTCTTTACATGCTTGAGAACACCAGTTCCAAACTCAAGTTCTGGGACAACTCTTTTCTGGATCTGCTACAGTACTGTTTGAAGTCTACCCTTTGTAGTGCTCAAAATGAGCACACAGTTATGTGTAGACATAATCACAGCATTTCAAATTACATGCAATATAGTAAAGATAAAAGCCTCCAAACAATATCTCCCATTTCTGCGATACTAAACATTAACTTTCATGTACTTCCTTTTTCTTTGCATTGACTAGGTATTCTGGATATACTTCTGTATGAATTGCCCTACCACTTGCAGACTACAGTGGGACAAACAGTACTTTTTCTCATTATTTACTTGCATGTTCTTTTGTTGTAACTCCTTCCATTATACAAAAGGCTACACTCCATATTCATAAATCTGCCTTAACCTGTTTAAAAATGATTTTAGATATCTGTTTTGGCTCTCTTTGTATTGTATTTCCGTTATCAGCAAGACACTGCTCTTACATCAGAGTAGTTAGGTAATGCTTTGCTCAGACTACAGGTACTAGTACAATGGATTGCTTCAGTTTTCTACTAGTTTTGTCTGCTTCATGTGTATGTCTTTTTCCTCGTTGCATTTTCTTACATACATGCTAACAATACTGGAGTTTTCTATGTTACCTGCCTTATTCTTTTGAGAAGGAAAGAACACATTTGGTATTTTACTTGTCTCATTGACTAGTTTAAATACTTAACAATGAAAACTTTAACCATTTTAGCTGGGATATTCAGCACCCTTTGATTCAGATACAGCCCATCATATCAACATAAGAAATGCATCCCTGGTCCCAAGTGAAGTCAAAGTCATGAGCTGTGTACCAAATATGTAACCAAAACAAACTCCATGATGTGAGATTCCCTTTCATTCCCTATGAAAACCATGTCTATAAATTAAAGACCACTCCATCAAAGTTTTTTTTCTGTGTTGTCATTAAATGGAAGTTTTGATGAATGACATTCTTGTGTGGTTTTCACACATTAATGTCATGTAATTTAAGTTACATGGAATGGCACTCTTGCATCTTCTGTAATTATTTTGTTACTGTGCTGAAGTACTGCTACACAGAAACATTGCATGATTTGTGATAATGAAACAGTACAGACTTCTGTTGTACATAGCCTTTACACTTTTACACTGTTGTGTGACCAGGGAATTAGTAAGGGTGGTGCAGACAGGCATTGCTTTTAAGACTGTGAAGTGTGTTTTTCATCAAACTGCATATTTTTCATTGAATAATGCAGGTTCAGTCATTTTGTTTCATTTGTCCACATTTGCTTGGCTTTGATTTATGAAGACAAACTGGATTTGGTATGCTACTGATATGCAGTACCAAGAACGTCTGCTACTCATTCTCCAAAAATTCCTTCTTCATTGCTCTAACTCCTTTGCTAGGCAAATAATGTATCTACATGGTCAATGACATTAAACCCTTCAGCACTGCAGTTTTTTTTATATATATATATAAACAGAACACCTAGTTTTTGGGCATTCTTACTCTGCTTGTAATTTTCAGTTTTTTTACAATACAGTCATTAATTTCATTCATAAATAATTCTCCAGTTAACTGTTTAATCCAGTTCAGGCTCATGAAGGAGCTTAATCTAGCTCTATAATAGTGTTTTGTCCTTGTTCCTGCTTCTGTCCTTTAGGCCGGAGCTCTTTGTGTTTGGAAGCATCTCCTTTGGTAAATAATGGGAGCTGCCATGGACTACAGTGAATTACTTGACGCTGTTGGATGGGACTTGAAGCATGTTGGCTGCTAAAGGACTGCTCTTCGGAGGGTCTCAGTGTACAGCTGCACTACTCCCATAACCAATGAGGGACACACCGCTGCTAAGCTTCTCACTTGCACCTACTAAAAAGCAGAATAAGATCAGCAGTTTGCAGCCATCATCTACTTAGGCAGTGTTTCAGTGTCCACTCAAGCTCATTCATTGGATGTTTACTCAAATTCATCAGTCTGTTTTTTTTTTCTGAAAAATACCTATGTGCTTAGAAAAGCTGTTTGATGTGTATTGCAATGATTACCTGTCCGCTTCAGACATGGAAGGATATCTCTCACATGTTCAGCAATACTCCTTAACCAGAAAACAGGTACAGTGGTATAAACAGCATAAAACAAGCTCAGCTACATTTATTTTGACATTTTTTTTTCATATTCACTATACATAATACTCTGTATTTCTGAAAATGTTTAAATTGGTTCTATAGAATGCTTATTTTGAGTATTACTTTTTAAAGCAATGCTAAAGCAACAGCTGGAATTGCATTGTACCAAGAATTAATCTAGAATCAGATACTCAGTGTTTTCATGAAGTACTGGTACCCTTTTTGGGGTCTATATTATATTTTCGAAGACCGACAATATTGAATCTGATATTGTCAGCACGAGAATAGCGAAAGTGCAGAACATCGAACGGGTAAATGGAAATCTCCATAAGGAGAGATTTACATTTATTTCAATGTAGTGCAGTCTCAGAGTTGGTATATTTAAATAGCGGGGAGTGGGGGGGGGGGCTTGCCCCCCTGCCTACACCCTTTCGATTTTTTTTTTATTTATTTTTATGAACATTTGAAATTTTAATAGTAGGATCAACAAAGGTCAACCTTTAATGATTCAAACTATTAAACTTTAGATGTTCTAATATAGACCCCCTTTTTGTATGGGTTTCAGTTTTTCAGTATAATGATAATAACAGAAGTACATTGGTAGCTGCTAGCTTTAAAGGCCCTTCTAGTTTTAAATGTTAACTGATAAATGATGTCATCGTGCCTGAAAATCTTGTGATTCTGCATAACAGTGTTTCCCTTACTGGCAATTTATATATCATGGCTTTAATGTTAATCTAGTCAATTTAAAAATATCTCATTACTATAATTTTATTTTATCACAATGTTTCTCTCTCTCTCTCTCTCTATATATATATATATATACATATATATATACACACACACACACACACACACACACACACAAATGTTTTAACTGAATTCTTTAATTTTCCAGTGTTACGCTTTAACTTTGCTGCATTGTTCTACCTTCATTTCTGTAATTTTCTGCACAATGCTTACTGTATTAATAAGTATCAATTTGACCTCTCCTGTCATAAGGATTTTGCTGCCTGCCTCTCCCAGCAACACAACCAGGTATACATCTTACCCCCCTATTCCTTACCACTCTAGTTCTACCTTCCCAATTAATGAATGCTACCCCCAAAAAGTTTATTTCTATAATGGTGTCCTCTGTCACTCTGCTGTGACTTTTCTATATGAAAGCTATCAGTAATCTTCTTTGTCTTCACTGGCCAGTCTCCCATAGTATGATCCATCTACATCAGGACAGCACAAGAACTGGATTAGTAAGCTCTTTTTGACTACATAATGACAGGCCACAGTAAAGCGGATGCTGTCTTGCCAGCTATAATATGATTTATTGTTTACTGTTCTGGCCTTTAAGACAATGCTAAATTACAAATGCTATAAAACAAGACTTCCAGATTCCTATTCTTGACACAAAATACACTAATATGTTTTACAAACAAGCAAAATGTCTGTACCAAATGTGAGACACGTGCATCCTTCTGCACTTCACTTTTAAAACTCCTACACAGCTGTAGCACCATCCCTTTTAACCAGAATGCCTTATACCCTTTTAACTCATGGATTCCTTCCAAAGGAGCATCACTACTTCATTCAACTCTTGCTCTAGCTTGGCCTTCTACTGTTAAGTGCCTCTGAGTAAGAACAGCCTTCCCAGTCAATTATATCTGACCCATGTCTTGATCCTACTGCAAAGTACCTTACTGAAGTCACACATTATGAATGACTCTCTTAATCGTGCTTCTATTCAGCCTCTTTTTATTAAATGAAATGCATCCTACTGCAATTGCTTCATTAAGGTTTTTAGGGGGTGGCAATGTTAAAAAACTAAACTTGTATGTTTAAAAAAAAAAAAACAGCATTACTGTAGATACCAACGTTAACAGACTAGATACCAGCTTTAATAGACTATTTGTATATTATCTATGGAGTGTCAAACTATAATTTTCTATAATTTGCCCAGAACTACCTCATTGCTGATGTGCTTTACTATTTCTTGTGTTCTACATGAATTACATTGTGTAATGACATATTTACACTGATACTTTCTTCATATACATATTTGTTGTCTGCACCATGGTCATTAAGTGCAACCTACTAATTCATCAGTAAATAATTTACTCAATTCCCAGCCTTACAGACTGATAACCAGTACTTAATCCGCTTCAATACCAACCACTTGGATCCACAAGATACCACATGTTGCACCTTATATTGTGCAGATGGACTTCTATTTCCTTTTTTTTCAGAATTTGTGCATCTACAGTCATCTGCTGGAAATCTGCTAAACTTTCACTAACAAAAAGATGTTAGTGGACATATGAAAAAGTGAATGATTTTCAAAACCTTTAATAGACTAAAATGAATTTCAGAACAGTAGTATTGGCATAGACCTGGCAATTCCATAACAGAAAGGGCCCAAACCTCGCAATTTTGCAAATTTTCACTAGCTTGAGTTGAACCTTAGGACATAACCATTTGTTTACACAGCTTTATGTATAAAACAACTGTAATTTCTTGCCAGGCAAAAGTGCATTTTTCTACCTCAAAACAAATTTTGCTTCAGTTTGCAAAAATCACCTTCTGTACTGCTTGGGAAAATTATTGCGTATATTATATAGCAACATAACAATAACGACGCTAACACTTTTTGGATGAAACACTTGAAATCTATTTGAGTTGTGAACTTAGGTTTAATTATTTATTTGTACATGTACAACATGTACAAGCATACCTTACCTATGCTCACTGCATGCGCTCTCCTTGCATATCTTACATCCTACCAAAGCTCCGTCATTCCCCCACTCAACCACTACCACTGTACTACTACTCACACCACCACTCATGTCTCACCCACACTCAGCTCCCCTCCCAACTCAAGAACCATCCCTATGCACCCTCCACACATTCTACCAACTATATTACTCAAACATAAAGCATCCCTACAACTTAACATAGTAACCTTCCCACCATACCTATTACCCATAGAGCACAATCATAAAGTTTCTCTTATAAACAAACACATTCAAAAACTGAGAAAACTAATAACCTCATGCATATCAAAACTAGCCCTAAGTGGAGACATCCACCCCAAGCCTGGCCCTACCATCTCCAGCCCCAATCCTCATAATCAGACTAGAAGCCACAACTTCTCCCATATTACAGCCAATAGAAAGCCAAGTGACTTCCTTCTACTAAGCCTAAATATTAGAAGTATATCCAACAAAGTCCATGAACTCCATGCCACCATAGACTTGTACTCCCCAGATATAGTCATCCTGACAGAAACCTGGCTAAAACCTCACATTACCAGTGAGCACATACTCCCTACAGGTTATGGCATACTAACAGTAGACCAGCTAAACAAGAAAGGAGGCGGTGTAGCTATAATATTTAAACAGCATCTAAACATCCAGATCTTAAAATCATCAGCTCCACAAATAGGCAATGAAGAAATAATATATACCAACCTCAAAATAAACCAAAATAAAACCATCAACATAACTGGATGCTACTTCCCACCTGGCCAAAACATCCCTCCACTAGAAAACCTCCTCAGCTGGTCTACCCACCATCTCCCCCAAGAAACTATCATTTTAGGTGATTTCAATATTGACTGGCAATCCTGTTCTGGCAACCATCCAACCCATCATGTAAACCTTCATGGCTTCACCCAACTAGTCCACTCGCCAACCAGGATAAATAAAAACTCCAGTAAGCACACTACCCTGGATTAGATACTAGTCAGTAAGAGCCCCCTGTCATATACAACAGGCTGCTTATCAGATAGCCTCAGTGATCACTCCCCAACATTCCTACTCAAAAAATACCTATACCAAGCTAAACCTGTCATCTACAGTCAAATATGTAAAAAACTAAACTTTAACCCACTCACATTCATCTCATCCCTCAAAGAATGTAACTGGCATCCTCTAAAGTACCTCAGTCCTGATGACGCAGTTGAATTTTCTAATACTACCTTCCTGGGCATCCTTAATTACCATGCCCCCATAAGACTTTCCAGAATCAAAGCACAACCCTCCCCATGGCTGCAGGAAACCACTAAGTCAGAAATGAAAAACAGGGATAAAGCCTGGGAGCACTGGCGCAAAACCAAAACCCCCTCAACTAGACAGAAATTCCTAGAACTACGCAATAGAGTCAAAAAGCTAATAAAACAGGACAAATTCCAATACTACCAGTCTGCCCTCGACTCCTCACAACACAGCCCCAAACAATTCTGGTCCTCCATAAACTCCATCCTCCACCCAGGTAAAGTCAGTACCCCTCCTCCTAACATCCCTCACTCCTCCGAAAATATTGCTACCTCATTCAACACACACTTCACACAAACCATACTATCACTAGCTAAACAACACAACCCCCTCCCCTCCAACCCACACCTTCAACTAGTAATCTCCCCACTGCCTTTTCTTTTTCTCCTGTACCTACTTCAAACATAAAAAAACTCGTAACTAAACTTAAGCCCACCAAATTAGCAGCAGACAACCTCCCAAGTGAATACCTACAAATCCCAGCTGATGCTCTGGCCTACCCAGTATCCATCTTGATTAACCGATCTCTGTCAGAAAGTTACATTCCCACACTGTGGAAAGTATCACATATAATTCCCCTCCACAAAGGCGGACTCTCCACAGAACTAATCAATTACCGCCCCATAGCTATTCTCTCTCCACTCTCCAAAATACTACAGAGATGCATACACTCTCAGGTCTCAGACTACCTCCTTACTAACAACCTCCTTTCCAATACTCAGCATGGTTTCCGACCAAACCATAGCACCACCACTGCCTTACTCTCCTTTACTAACACTATCCATCAGCATAAAAACAATGGCTATCTCTCCTCTGCTACTTTCCTATACCTATCTAAAGCATTTGACATGGTCCCACACAAACAACTTATCTCCGTCCTCAATAACCTATCCTTCTCTCAATCAGTCACCAACTGGATTCAGAGTTACCTATCTGACCGCTAACAATCCGTTGTATGGCAGAATGACATATCTCCCCAACTACCTGTCTCCACAGGGGTTCCCCAAGGATCCATCCTTGGACCCCTACTCTTCTCAGTTTTCACCAATAATCTAGCCTCTGCCACCAAACGTGGCACACTCATACAATACGCAGATGGCTCAACCACCATCTGCTCAGCCCAGTCCCTACCCAAACTGCAAAAGTCACACAGGAAGCCTTTTCCTCTGTTGAAACTTGGTTATCCGATGCCCAATTAATACTCACCCCAAACAAAACTAAACTACTCATCTTCCAACCCACCAAACATACTCAAAACAACTCTCACTTTAACATCACAGCAAAAGACAACACCACTATATACCCAACTGAACACACCAAATTGCTAGGAGTGGAAATAGACAATAAACTAAAATTTGACATTCACATATCCATGACCATAAAAAAAGTCCACAAAAAACTAGGAGCATTATACAGAAATATGCAACTTCTCACCAAAGCAGCAAAGATTTCAATAGCAAATTCCCACCTTATCTCCGCCCTACTTTATGCCTCTCCAATATATACCAACCTAAGGCAATGCGATCTAAACAAGCTAGAGACCTGCTAAAACAAAATCACCAAATTCGCCACAGGGGCATCCTACTGTAGTCACCACTGTCTCTCTCTCTCTTGCTGAACTGGGCTGGCTTGAACTCCCTCACCTCCTTCAATGGTATCACCTCTCACTCGCCCACAAACTAGTAAACCATCCACTAAATGTCCTATCCCTCCAGAATCTACTCCAACCCTATCACACCACAAGACCACTAAGATCCAGCAGCAAAACCCACTTGCAGTTCACTAAAGACAATAACTCTGCTGGTGAAGCACTATTCTCTTGCACCATAGCCAAATTATGGAACCCCCTCCCACCCACAATTACCTCCGTACCATCATGCACCCACTTCAAAACTTTACTAAAAGCGCACCTAAAAACATGCTGGCTATGCCCTTGCAACTCTCACTCTAAAATCACCCACCCCACCCAACCACTACCTTTCTTTCCACTCCACTAACTACCTTGATTATAGCAAGCTCAGATGCTCATAAGCCTAGTACTTATTATACAGCAGGAACTTCTTATTGTAACATTTGTTAATGTCTGTTATGTACTTCACAGATAAAGATTCTAGTTGTCTACTGATGTACTACGTTCTTCATCTGTAAATATGTTGTAAGTAATTGCTATGTTATATTGTTAATCGCTACGTAATCCAATGTAACTACTGTCTGTTTATTTTAACTGTGGAGTTTTTCTCCCCGGGCCTCCTCTGAAAATGGACCTACGTCCAGTCGGACACTCCCGGTCATCAAATGTAAATAAAATAAAATAAATAAAATAAATTTGTCTGTCTTTGTTGACTGGGAAAATCCAGCTGAGATAGATACCCTTTTTCAGTGGAGGCCTGCAGAGAAAATCTCCAATATTCACATACATAGGCAATATACAGTCTGGCAAATCATACATTTACTAATTTCCAGTACCTTCACCCAAAGTATAAACTACTGTCATTTCTTCACAGCTGTTCGCAAATGTGATAGTTGTCATTGTTTTTATTTTTTTTTAAGATGTGTTCTAAATGCACCCCAAAAGGGTTGAAATCTGAAATCTTCTGTTCTTGATATCAGCTCTATTCTATCTTCATTAAGTACCATTAAACAAAATTCTGATACCAGAGGTGAAACAACTGAAAGTATATAAAGACAGAAAAATATAGATGTAGATATACAGATGCATATGCACATATATTAGTTACAGATCTCTACTCACTCACATATTTCAAAATCCAGCAAATTGCCACTATTTTGAAAAGTCATTTAGTAAGGAAAAATTGTCAAAGAAATTATTGTTAAAAAAAACCCAGAAATACACATCCCAGCTCAAATACACTACTAAGTCTATATAAATAATTAATACAAAAGAAACAAAACAAAACAGGAATAAAAAGTTTAGCACAAATTAAACTAACTTTACAGTTACAAAAAACACAAAAAACTCAAATGTAAATTTATTACCTGATCAATCACAGTAAAAGACACCCATAATGTAAATAAATAAATATATACATACATAATTTCACAAAGAAACTGAAAGCATAAGCTCCACAAACAGAAAGTGAAGCAGTGTAGGAAAAGACTGGACGTAAACAACATGAAGGAAACAGCCAATAACAACAGAAAGCAACCACTTTAACCTAGGAGTCAAATTACATACATACAAACATAGGAGCAAGGCACTGTTTGACCTGACATGTAAATCTGAATATTGAGGGGGGGGAATTAAAATGCTGCATGAATACAAAGGGATATTACTAAAGAAATGAAATACACATAAAATCTTAGACATCCAAATTAATAAGTGCAACAAATATATCATCAGCTAAAACAACTTGAGAAAATAATGGGGGAGGGGGACTAGAGGAAGTGTTACTGCCTGCACTTTTTTTCAGTTCTTGGGACCAACCAATGAAATTATTATCCTTTTGAATATTTCCTAACAGAACTCAACTGAGGTAGTGGCTAGTGTTAGCACTTGTATATAAACTGGACTGTACAATAACGCACAACAGTCGGACAGAGTTGTATCTGAAATGACTAACCTGAAATTTTCAGCCCCAAATCCCACACAGTTAAAAAGTTATAACCTTGTAGAACTATCAGTTAGCTAAAATAGGTGGAGGAACTATTTCACATTAAACTACATCACAAAACATATAATTTTCATAAATTACTAAATGTAAAATTCAAACAGAAAGAAAAGGCAGATACTAATTTTATAAACAAAATGAGGGATTTGGGATGCATACATGACATAGATATTACTGCATGCTCAGGCATACTGTGTTTTGGGCTTGTGTCTTACAGTCTCTGACCATTCAGTAATATCTACACCATGCAAGAACCTTTGTGCCTTATTCCATACGTATCTCTCTCACTCACTGACTCAATTTCTTGTTCTCTCTATCTATCTATATTTTATATATATATATATATATATATATATATATATATATATATATATATATATATATATATATATATATATATATACACACAGATAGCTATATAGATGTGTGTTATGATTACTGGTATCTGTGTATGTGAGAGTGGGGGATGGTGTTGGTTTTTATAACTAAAGTCACCCACAAAATAAGCCTTTTCAAGTTTAAGTCCAAGTTTATAAAAAAAACTGAAACAAATGTTCCTTGCTTTTAGGATGCTATAGACAAAATGTTGTCACTTTAGATTTCTACTTTAACAAGGTGAAAAAAAAAACACCTTGCTTTAAGAATTGTGGGGAAAATAAGGAATAAACACAAAAATCTGTCATAGCAAGTTTGCAGAATTTCCCCCAATGTAATAAACAGAACTCACAATTTTAGTACAGTTCACCTTCCAGATAAGAAAGCAGTTTACAGCTTCCTTTTCCAGGAAAACAGCTCTGCATACTTTAATATCCAGCTAGGTAGATTCCCCTAGCAGTTTCTATGTCCCTTGGTTTCCTCTTCATAAATCAGGCGACTATAGGGCCCTCTTCCAGCCTTGGGGTAATCCTCCAAATCACCTGTCTCCAAACACATCGGATGTAGTCAGACCTCCATCCTACAGCTCCTCCTAGGACCTTATTGGTTGAATCTGTCTCCTTTAGTGCTCCTTTTTGTAATACACTTCCTGGAGTATGCCGATTGCCCTATATCTGCCTTCACCAACATGCCTTCTTTGAAATGCAAATCATATTTTGGTATATGCTGCTGCTAGATTGTCAGCTTTCTGTGCCAGCTTAGCCATCACACATACACACACACACACACACACACACACACACACACACACACACACACACACACAAATACTCCAATGTTATCTCCAAAACAAATCCTGCTTTAAACATTCTTGCCTGACGGCATATTTAAGCTGGACATAGCATGCCTGAGAAGGGTGGTAGGATGCAAACTGATGACAGACAAAGAGATGATGACATCAAAGCAGTAGCCAAAGTAGCTCCGACTGCAGAGAGGGTCAGACAGATTCCCTGGTTGAAATGGACTGCTCAGGAGCCACAAACCAAGGACGAAACGTTTACTTAAACTTTAAGTGAACACAAATCAGCTTTTCATCAGTAATATCTTCAGAATACAACAGACCCACTGATTCAGCTCCTGCATATATCTGTGCACTAATCAGCTGATAATCTTAATCAAGTTTAACTGTGACAAAATAAAAACACCTGAAGTTTAGAAAACACACCACTAATACATTTTCCTATGACATAAAAAAAGACTGAATAAAATATAAAATTGTATACATATGATAAACTGTAATACAAACTAAGTAAATATACCCAGTAAAACTTTTTAAAACCACAGTATAAAACACAATAAAAAACATAACTTATTTAGGCTCTGAAGCATACATATTTATATATGTGTATTAATGTCCAACAACAGTGGAACTTCCAGCATAATCAGTAATACATGTTTGTGTGTTTAGACTGACTAATATTTCTCTGCACTGAATTTTAATAATAGCACCAGGGAGAGGCAGTCAATAGTTCCAGGGAAATGGGTTGCATCTAGTTTAATTTGACAACTCACCTTTTTTAGTTCCAGCTTGTCTTTCCATCCACCCCCTCTAGGATCAACAGGAACATTTTGTAATATAGTAAACAAAAATTGCTTAAAGCCACTACTCTGGCAGAATGTCTATACAAAGCATTGTGTGGATTTTTATTAGATATCTCATATATTGATGTTCATATGTCCTTTTGTTTAGCTGCCTTTCTGTTTTCCCTACATAAAATGCAGGGCAGGACATACACACAGCCAAATACACCACCCCCTTAGATAGACAGTTCTCTTCTTGTGAGTGGATGATAGAGTTTGCTGTATTTTTGTAGCTGCCGTACTGGATGGCCCAGTATATATTCGTACTGGATGGCCCAGTATATATTCACACTGGCTACATCTTCCATATTATTGGGTACATTTACTATTTTTTTCTTCTCCTTGTTGTCACCATTAGATTCCAAAATGTTCTTGATATTTTTACCTTTTTTACATATAAATGTGGGTTTATTACCCACTATGTCTCTGATTTGTCTGCCTTCTACCAATATTCTCCAGTTTTTATTTATGATGTCCTTAATGTTATTGGAACCAACACCATATTCAAGTATTATAGCTCTAGGGAGGTCCCTACCCTTTACTACTTCCTCATATTCTAACTGTGGACAAGCATCTACTCCTTCTTCCCCATTTTGAATATTATTGTTAACGGATATCAAAATAGCTCCCTTATTTAAGCCTGTTCCCAAGAGGGGTAGATATTTCTTCCCTCTATTTTGGGCAACCTCTGTGCTATTGAGTCTCACAAGACGTTCAGCTCAATGTATCCCCTCTCAAAGAACACATCCTCCAATTTTCTTTTTTCAGTTTCAAAAGTTATATTATCAGACGCCATCCTCGCCAATCTAATAAATTGTCTCAAGTCTCTTTTCTGGGACAAAGGATGCATATTACTACAATGTAGATAACTGTTTGAGAAACTGGGTTTTCAGTAAATGGTACAGGAAAAAACATTTTCTTTCTTCTCTAAGGTGATGTCAAAGTAATTGATGCTTTTTTGTCCATTTGATAAGTGAATTTCAAGAAAGGGGTAGTATTATTCAAATACTCTATGAACCCAGGAATTTCCTCTATCCCCCCCCCCCAACCCAGAGGACAAAGATGTCATCTGAGATATAATAAAAACTTCTCCTCTAAAGGGGAACCAAAAATGAAGTGTTTCTCCCAACTAAGCATCACCAAGTTGACATAAACAGGGGTACAAGCAGCCCCCATCCCAACTCCCTTAGTTTTATTCACAACTCTAGTCTTACAGACTTCCTCTGATTGCTCATTCCACTACTACCTGTGCTGGCATCCACCAATAGCAGAGTGCCTTTTACTGTAGAGGTCATCTACTAGCCAGTCAGTTATTTGCTTCCTTCTTGCTCTTTCAATGAAATGGCAAAACAGTCTTTTAAACCTCATTCCTCTTCTTTAGGTAGCGATCCTATGCAATTTGCTCCTACCCTTTTCTAAAGATCCCAGTTCCAGTTGTTTTATTTCTGTTAGTATCTTCATTACTTCTAGTAAAGTTGGTTTAGACCTTGATTTCCATTTTCTAGTAATTGCTTTTTTGTCAGCCATCATAATCAGACTCAGCAAGGCCTTACTATGTCTAGGCAGTTCCGGTTTTGTATGACAGCCCAAAAAAAATCATTTCTTTACTTACTTCAATTTGCTCACCCTGCATCTCTGACAAAGCAGTCTACAGGAATCTTTAAAATCTGCCAACTCATTACACTCCCACAAAATATATTTCTAGTTACCTCTTTCTGCCCTATCACATCTCCAACATTTGCCGTCTACCTGAGAAAAAAATCTTTGAAGTCTGCTTGGAGTATAAAAATACCTGTGTATGCACTCTCAGGCAAGGATCCTAAATCTTCTAGATTTTGTTGCATATTTGGGAAAATACATATATCTTCCCATTGTTTTTTTTTTTTTTTTTTTTTGTGAATTGCTTATCTAATCTCTTCTCAATCCTTCCTAACCGCCTCTGATTTATTCTCATAGTTATCGTACAAATTTTTTTTTTGTTTTACTAATTATTCCTTTCTAAATGGCAACTTCTGTTCTCGATTCCACTAAAAACTATCAATGCTTGTCTCATTTAGGACCCCCCACATTTTTCTCTTTGCCTACACTCTGATATCAATCCATGACATGGAAGGCAATCTCCAGCCAGCTGTTCAAATAAGTTCTTGGTGTCTTCTCACTCTATTACCTTTTAGTTATTTGCTCCCAATACCTTGGTTCCTTTGCCAGTTTTCTCCAATATATTCTCACTCCCTCTTGTCTATTGTCTGTAAAAAAAACTTTAACATTTAACCACTGATGGAGGCTCTAACCTTCTCCCCACTTTCAAAATACACTGCCTCCTAAGTCGTACCATCTTGGAAAAAAAGCACATTTTCTCAGAAATGATAAGCCTTAGTGGTAGTACATTTAAAAAATCATAGTTATGGAGATAAAACTCACACATTGGAGACACAGGGAAGACAGCTCTTCCTGCATACTACATGCCCTGTACTGTTGCATTTCCTTTTGTTACTGTGATGATCTAACACTAGTGGTAACCTTGCCCTCTGTAGACTGGAAGTGTTAAGTACCTTATAGATTCATAGGTGTTTACTAGGCTAACGACCACAAGGGCCTTTTTAAGCCTAGCATGCATCCCAAATCTCTGACAAGTTCTGATACCCTTGATATGTGTAAGCATGGACCTGGGAGAAGAACAATTTACAGGTTACCTGTTTTCCTCAGAAACATAGGTGCCAAACCAGGGATTAATTTCCAGTTTGCCATCCAATTGTCTTAGGATTAGGGAGGAACTCTGCTTCACATGGATTGGGAGCCTGTTCCTTTATTGGGGTAGTCTCTGGGATACATACCTATCTCTCCAGCATGCCCTATTTATATCACAGGCACAGTTTAAGTCGTTAAAACAGGTAATTCTGGTACTGTTTGTTTTGTGGATATGCAGGACGTCCATCAGGATAGGGTCTGACAATGCCCTGTATGCCAGGCATAGATCTCCCCTCAAAAGCCCATAGGAGACAGCATACAGGGATAGGGCCTTGAGGCAGTCTGCATAGGACATATTACTTATGCCCTGTACTCTTTTAGTGATGAACCTCTGTGGACATTCCAGTTGTTGGATATGCCTTTTTAGGTACATACCAAAGGGGGCATTGTACTTAATGACAGGTCTGATGAATGCCGAATACAGTGGAACAATGACTTTCTTGGACTTAGATGCCATACCTTTCTTTATAAGTTGCACAACATAGAATGATTTCCTCACCACTGTAGACACGTGATGATCAAAGGCTAGATTACTATCTATGTGTGTCCTTAAATCCGTGAGTACTGGGTCAGCTCTAAGGGGTGTGTTGTCAATATGATAGTTACCAGGGATGGATGACTTCCCAAAGGATACTATTATGCATTTCTTTGCATTTAGTTTTAGTCCATGACTCTGACACCAGTTGTTTGTGTCAGCCCCTCTTAGAGAACATCTGAACAGGTTCTATCAGTGAGCCAGTTAGCTAACCATCTGATAACATATGGGTTGATGCCAGGTATCAAAGCCAATGGCAGTGATCTCTGGCTGACTAAATTTGCAATCATCTGCAAATTTAGTCAGCCAGAGACCACTGACATTGGCCTTGACTTCTGAGAAATAAATGCCAAAAAGGAGTGGTCCAAGGACTGATCCATGAGGGACTCCACTTCTGACTAGCCTCTTTGTAGAGGTGGATTCCCCATTTCTAACTTCATGGGTCCTGTCTGTGAGCCAGTTGGCTATCCACCAGGTAACATATGGGTTTGTACCAAACTCTTGAGTTTGTCAACAATGCATGAGTGGGGTATTGTGTCAAATGCCATGGCCAGGTCAAGGTAGGCAGTGTGAACGATTTTGCCCTCATCAATTGCTTTGGTGTCCTTCTCAAAGAAGTCCACCAGGTTGAGTAGCATGATCTGCCCTTGATGAAACCAAACTGGGTTGGGTCCAGTGGCTGGAGGTTATCTGTAAAATCAAACAGATCCATGAAATCATATCACGACCATTAACACACTTTCATATAGTAAAACAGGCACTGACAAGTGAGTTTTATATACAATACCCATAAAACCAAAGATACACAACACATGTAATGGCATCTACAAGGCGCACTTTCTTCTTCTGTCACTAATGTTGTCTTAATCAGCCATGCCCCCTAAATCTTGCATTTTTGGCAGTATGGGTATTTTTATATATATATATATATATATATATATATATATATATATATATATATATATATACACACACACAACCATTGGGCCACAAGTGAGCATGTGCAGCAAAACTGGGCAAAAAAAAAAACTGCTGATTTCTTGTGGATGACAGCACCACTCCTAATTCTCACCACTTGCACTTAACAGAGGATCAATAAACAAAGAAAAACGCATTCTGAATACCACGGCTGAATGCTTTTTTCTTTGCTTATTGACCGTTTTGGAGCTCAGTCTGGACTTTAACTGCTTCAGCTCTCATCGACACATTCTTTTGCACCTAACAGAAGGAATGGTAGGGCTTTCACCTCGGAGAAAATGAATACGCCAAGAGCATTTAAATGAGGGAAGAGAGATGGTCAAAGAAGCCAGAAGAGAAAGTGACACATACAAAAGAGAATACAAGGTGTGATGTAAATCTATGCCAGTCTTATTGAAGAAAAAGGATACAGCCCTGACTACAACACTGGTGTTCCAATGTCAATTATCAGCTTGGGAGTCTGGTGGAACTAATGAAGGCAGGATGGACATTCCCATCCTGGATGAGAAGAGAAAGTTTGGGTCTGAGTCATAAGATGCCATGATGCCCCACAATGGAGGAGTGACACACAAAGAGTAGAAGCTGGGACGGTGTACAGTTCACCAAGCTGCTTCTTAATAGCCTTGATCAGTGGTGCACAGAAGTGAGCATTCACACTGGGAAGGCATAGTGGCCATTATGATGACTTAAAGAGAAAACCCAAGGTGGCTGCCTGCATGACAACTCCTCCAAGTGTCACCCAAGATGAACAAATGGAGTGACTGGAAAAATGGCAAACTGGTGACTGGCAAGCAACACAGAAGAAAAGAAAAAAAATGTGATGCAAATCTGTGGAAAAAAAAATTGACATGGTGTGATGCAAACCTGTAACTCTCATGTTCCACTATAATCAGGTGTTTTTGCTTTTTTGTACTTCATGTAACAAGGTCGTAGCTGAAAAGGAGACATTTGGTTTAGTCTATATACATATAAAATACACATACACACACACAGATATATATACATATAAACATACACACAGAAATAGAAATCCACCCACACTACACACAACTACAAGTCATGAGTACATCACACACTAACAGTGATGACCCCCCCCCCCCATTATAATTTCAGCCACATTCTACAGTAGTACAAACACTTCCTGTATATTTTCTATAGTAGCCATATGCAATTCCCTGCTTGGCTATGTCACTTGTGGCTAGCTGGTCAGGTCTGTAACTTTTGACAAGCACATATGTGTGCTTGACAAACTAATCACACTGGGTTACAAAGTCTTACTCAATAGTACCTAGAATAGTCAATACCTTTCAAATCTCCCCGATTTTCAGAAATGTCCCTAATTTTGACTCGAAATTTAAATCTGTTTCTCTTAATCCCTCCTAAAACTGGTGACTTTTGGAGAAAATGTGGTTAACTACCCTTAATAAATAATAATAATTAGAGCTACAAAAATTTTTTTTAGTTCAAAAATATTTATCAGTTCACATTCTCTTAATCTGTCGATGTCAAAAACAGTGATAATATTTTAAAAGTGCACCTGATTATTTCTGGATTTGTCCCTGATTCTGTTGAGAACTATGGTTAAACAGAATGCCAATATACTAGCCTACCTGCTGAAATGGTTACTCCTTATAAAATAGCAAGTCAGTTTACTTAGAATAAAATCAAGTTCCAGACTCTATAATAATCCACTGTCTCTATGTGATATCCCCGAGGAGCAACACGTCTTATATAAAGGATGTCCCTAACTACATGACATGTCTCAAATCACAATATTATATACTGAGCGCCTCACCTCAATTTTATGGTGTCAAGACCTTGACCCCTGTCTTCTGGAAGACCGTACCTGTAAACCAGCCCAACTCAGGTCATAGTAGAATAATCCAACGGACTAAATCACCTAACCATTTAAAAATACAAACGAGTAAATAAATTGCTACCCAGACCCCAGCATCCAGTTTAGTATACTACCACTCCATATCCAGTATCGTCTGTAACACAAGAATGGGTGGGGTGGAGACGTCTTTGTTTTGTAAACCGTGTGTTTGTATTATAATCTGCAATCCTTAAATATGAAAAGTGGAAATGGTCACAAACCACCCAACTCAGAAAGTACGTTACATCTCCAGGTCCAATCTTCGAAAGAGTTTTCTGATTTGCTTTCCAGCCTTTTTGACTGAATATATCTAGGACATGCTTCAATTAACTTTCTAATGCAAGCAGTACTGTCCCGTTAACCGAAGAATCACAATAAAGTCTGCACATATTTCACGTCCATCTGTTTTCTGAAAGCTTTAGACTTTCCTTGTGACATACCCGTTAGATATAAAAATATTTGGTTAGTTCCTCCACATTTCACTTCATCCTAAGGAATGTGCTACAGCCTTTGTCCGTGATCAGTGAGAAGAAGTACTTTTTCACATGGTACATTTTCTTCGCAGTTCGCACACCTTTACCCCAATAGAAACGCAAGCATTTCTAAGCTCGCTACTGTTGCAATAGGTAGACTGCGAGCAAGGTAGCGCGCCGCGGGGGGCTTGTCAGTCAGCGCAGCTCTAGCGGGGGCGTGGCCTCGTTGAGCGCCCTGTTGCTATGGCGACGACAGGGGATTTCGTGGCGTTGCTTTGCAGTTTGATTTCTTCACCGTACGGATGAAGGAAGCAGCTGCCGATCTCTGACACCCAGCACCGCCACTCACTGCCATATTGTATGCCAGTAGCAGAAGCACTAACGTGGCCGGCCACCGTGAGTATCCTACCCGTCGGGGACGTAGGTTACTGAAAAGAGTAGGCGAGCCGGGGAATGCCGCTCGGTAATAAATCGAATGTAAAGAGAGGAACAGCTGGGAGGGGAAGCGAGATTCCACTCAGCACCCGTTTGCGTTTCTGTGTCCATTAATGTGAATAATACATGATAAGCAGTTGATATGAAAACTGATTATGGCGCTAATCGAATTCTGAAACCTGAATACTGAGCAAGAGAAATACTGGATACAGATTATGTTAATGGTGAGATTACGCACGCTTCATCTCTTAATTATTACATAGCCTTAAATTGAACATAAGTAGGCACTACTGTGCGGATTTTCTAATGTGATGTGTTTGGTGGGGGTATAGGGGTCTTTGACAAAGTCACTGCGCTCTTGCAGTGTAGGCGCCTGAACTGTACGGTGTAGAAAAACCCAAGGTTGCTAAAGCTGCATGTATTTGGAAATATGACCCAAAATGCGTTCCCACCAGAATAATAAATAACACAGCTGGGCTTGTCGTTTCCTTTCCGTGTTCGATACCAACACAGTACTAATGTTGTCGAGCGCGGGACAGTGCTGTTCCTTTCTTCTCTCCCCGCCCGGCTGTGTGAGGGTGTTTGGCTCGCTGTCGCAGGACAGTGTCACTGAATGACAGACACGTGGTGCAGCAGCGCCGCGCGGGCTGCTTTGGGTGTAGGAGCTGCACGAGCTGATTGCTAAGCGCCTCCTATTAGTTTCAAGACAGTTTGCCTAGGAAATGTACTACGTGGGTGAGTGAGGACACTGTAGTCAGTTCTGTACTCTTTTGTAGCGTCACACGCTGTAAATGGAAAGCCCAAAGTAAGATTTGCGCATATTATGTGATGCAATGATGCTGTCTCACATATCCAATAATGTTGGAGGCTGAGCACGTCAGACTAGATAGGGTGGACTTGAGCTGGCTTTAGAAATGTTTAGCGCAGTCTTTCATTTCCTTTTTGTGCACGTGTCTTTTAGGAGGAGTTTTCATGGGCTGAACTAGTTTACCCTCCCAGAAAATACAGAAATGTCAGTAGTTGAATTTCCTATTCTAGAACCAAGCATCTAGAATTAGTGGGAGTGTTAGACCTCCATTCCACATAAGCGACTAAGATGCGTTTAAAATAATTCTGTGTATTCAGTCAAATACGCACTGGTGCAATTATATACCGTAAATAATGCTTCAGGGGGGCATTAACAGTATGTGTTGATTAGATTGGTCTTTTGGTTGCTTAAGCATGCTACTGTTAATACCATTTAGTAAGCAAAAGTGGCCATGTGCTTACTGTTCACAGCTGCAGGATGTTTATCACTGTGATTTGCAGTCCTTGGGGGAGGATTGCATGCTATTGAGTCCCTCCATGAAGCAGGAAGGGCAAGTAGTGGGGTTAAATTTAATTAGCAGATGCTTGCTGTCTAGTTGTTGCTGTTTTTTTCTTTCTGTTATCTCTGCTGTTCACTGACAGTTCATTATGTTGGGAGTGTATCACTGTGTAGACTTGTATATTTCCAGGCTACCAAAACTGTAGCACCACAGAGGCATGCCATGGTGGTTGTATTGCTTTCAGGTTAATAAATATGTATCCTAAATTACATACTACTCAGTTTCATGAAAAGTTCCAATTTATAACACTGTAATTTACATAGAGTTCAGCTCTCCCGACTTATTTACTTGGTTTGCGATAGTCACTTGTCTTGCATGTTTAAAAAAAAATATAAATATATATATATATATATATATATATATATATATATATACATATATACACACATAGGCATAGTTTTTATTCAAACTAAAGGGGTGGCGAAAGCCACATAACTATGGGCTAGGCTTATAAATGCCCTTGGGCAGATAGCCTAGTATGAACCTATGAACCTATATGTAATGTAGTCATTTTAGTTTTATAAAATTAAGTGGGACTTTTATGGGAAAATGGTCACATAGCTTCACTGGATATGTTACTTGATAGTACTGATTGTTTTGTGGTTATAACTGGTAGGGATACAGTTTAAGGAATTCTCTCTGCACTTGCCTAGAATGAAGAGGTCTGTGTTCATTTGCATAATTTTGTATTAAAAGTTTACCGTGGTAGACCTACTGCAAGTATGGCAGTTTGCACAAAGAGAATAAACGCTCTAGTACCGTTTTTGGAATTATTACATACTTGCCTACCCTGTTTTATATTTTAGAACGATTTTGTGAATGTGTTTGCCTACTTAATAACTTGATTGTTCAGCTATGAACCTCAAATGGATTGAAGCATTTTTTATATAAACCCAAGTCAATAGTTTTCCCAAGTCTAACTATGCCATCTTTTTAAATCCTGTATTTGTCTTTTCAGAAAGCAGTTGCTTGAAATGCTTTGTTTAGCTTGTGTTTTACAGAGGCTGCAGCTGCACACATTTTTCATTTTCAGTCAGCAGATGACATGCAGTTTTGCTTAAAGCTGCAACCATGAAGCATTTCTGTCCCTAGGAGACTATAATGCCCCAGTTGTCTTGGATACATGACATCATATAGCACTGTAATCAAATATAGGCTTTTGCTGTGCATTTAGGATGCAAATCTGACCTTCTGTAAATTTCAGCTCTTGACTGATCAGCACAGGCAAGGCCAGCCAGTTGTAATTTGAAACAAAGTAAAGAGCATATATAGCATCTGAGTGGATATTAGTTGCAACATTAGTGTTGCTGAATTGCAGGCATTTCGTGTGAGGATCAGTTTCAGTTCCTGACCTTTCTTGTTTTATTTTCTTATAGATTTTTTTGTAGGTTTAGCAGTCCTGGCAAAACTTAGCAGAAGTAATATTGCCACCAGGAATAGTAACAGTGCCCCCTGCTGATGCATTTGCTTATTTGTACTAATGAAGCTTCCAATGTAGTTTTGGCAAGGTTTGAATTTATTTTTGCACAAAGTACAGGAATTGTAGTATTGTGATCAGGATGGATAAAGGAAGCTTGCTTACATGTTTAATTTGATAATATGTCCTACCGTTTGCTGCAGTGAAGACTGGGAAGCTGGATTATTTTGAAAATTCCTCATGGGATCTGTTGAATAACATGCCTCCTAGGATATACTTCACATGGCCTGGTGGTGGGGGCCCTGTTGTTGATATGCATGGCCAGGTATAGGTGTGGACATTAGACCCATTTATCATACTAGCTTTGCTACTGAGGACTGTAGAATTAGTGTTATTACTTCAGAGGTAGAGAGTATATGATTAGTCCAGCATAAGTGCAGAGTTGCAGGTGTGACTTTTAAGCCTTGTTGCTTTCGTTTGAGTGCGGATACAATTAAGTATTTTATTTTTTTCCTCGCAGGGAAGTATTTAGGAAATATGTCATTTAGTCTGCTTGAACTGATTTGTTGTGTTCTAATGCTGTATTCACCTTTTTAGAGTTTGTTTCCTTTCCCAGATATTGAGCCATTTATACGTCAGTGTCTGCAAAGCTCTGGCTAAAGCTGCAGTATTATCGCAGCAGTACAGTTTGATCTTCAACAGTCAAATGAAGAATTTATCTGGTGTTGGTATGCAGTTCTGTGCTGATAGCATGGCGTTACTTAACATTCCCAATAATGTAGGTTTGATGGCAAATTTTGAACCTTTCCAGCAAGGAAAGTCAAAAAGCTGCTAAAGCAGTGAATGCATTTTAGGTGGGAATTCTGTCTGACACTATTCTTCAACAAGTCCTGCTATTAAAAAAAGTGGTTGCGTAAATAAAAAAAAAACATATCTATTCAATGAATTTATTACACATGTAAATCAAAGTACAGTTCACCAAAACGCTGAATCCATTTTTTAAGCCATTCTGGATCAGTGTCTTTTTTCCCATTTTTACATGAGGTTGGGGTGTTGCATCAGCAGTGACAATCATCTAGAGCCAATGTTCACACTGCCAAGGTGGCTGTCCCTGCACTGTATTATAAAATGCATCCTTATATTGATTAATGCCAAGACTTGGTAATGTTTTGAAATATGCAGAATGAATGGGGGATTGTGGGTGACTATTATCTAAGAGTTGTTAGTCTTTTTTTTTTCTCCCAGAAGCATACACAAACAAGGAGGTTTCAAAGATTTCCAAAGTTTTCATCCTTTTCCTATTGGCGGCATACTAACAACGGGTTTCAAAGATTTCCAAAGTTTTCATCCTTTTCCTATTGGCGGCATACTAACAACGGGTTTCAAAGATTTCCAAAGTTTTCATCCTTTTCCTATTGGCGGCATACTAACAAAGGGTTTCAAACCTTTCCCGTGATAGGCTGTACATCAGTACATACTACATCAATAGTTCTATGCTGTCTTTGAACTCCACCTGTTAATTGTGACACCCACACATTTATTAAGACATTATTCAGTAAGTGAAGCTGGAACCCATGACCTTACATGCCTGCACAATGTTTTATTTGAGTTTTTAATTGCCCTTCAGGGAAGTTAGCCTAGTATTCACCTAGTGAAGCTGGAACCCATGACCTTACATGCCTGCACAATGTTTTATTTGAGTTTTTAATTGCCCTTCAGGGAAGTTAGCCTAGTATTCACCTATGAAACTATGTTGTTATTTGTAATACCTTAAAATGGCCAGATGGGGTCTACACAAAACTGAAATGGTTTTAATTTTTAGTGTATTTGAATTTTTTTCTGTGTATTAGGATGTCACGTGACTCAGTAAATGTGGTGTTTTGTTTTTACATCTCTGACACAGTGCCGCGAGTCTTTGACTCTTGTCACCTATCTCCAGAATTTTTTAGGTTTGTCCCGACTGTATGTTGTCAAAAATGCTGTTCTCTGCCAAAAGTAGCTACATTTTCAGGGTTTTGTTGAGTATTCGGATGTCCTGTTGTAGTGGATTTCCTTACTTTCTTTATTAGTTGTAGGGTGTAGTAGCTTTTCTCAGTTAACCAGGTTGTCTGTCTGTGGAGAAGAGCTTCACTTAAACTGTTTTATGCTCAGCGTTCTAGGGTTGGTTTTGTAAGGAAGCTTATTCTCGGCCAAATTGTTGCTGGGACCCTTACTGAGTTGGTGGGGGGAGGTAGAAATAAGAAGGAGTTAAAAGGATTCTTGTTCTGCATCGGGGGCAGGGGAATCGGAACTAAAAAGCCTTGAAGGTGCTAAAGGAATGTTCGGTATTAAACTACAAAAGTTTTTAATATGGGCAGAAAAAATTAATTTTGGGAAGAGGTTATTTGTAGTTTTGGGTTGAGCTGCCTTCAAGGGACTCCATAAGTACAGGATGATCTGTTTCCAGACTTAACTGCAGCAAGAAACACAACAGCAGTAGTACAACCATTTCTGGAGACCACATTCACAAAAAAAAAAAAAATAGACGCAGAATATCATAACCAGCTTATTACAGATTCAAGTTATGGATGCCAATAAATTCAACTCTAGTGAAGCTTGCGGCATTGTCAGGAACACATAACAAAGGATTATGATGGGTGACCTAGTCGTAATCCTTTGTAGTGCATGGAATTTTATCTATTCCATGTACTACCAGTTATGCTTTAAAAGTCAGTAAATCGCTTAACGGTGTCCGACAGCAGCACTCGGCTTCTTTAAGAATTCTTGGCAAAGCTTAAAATACGTGAAGGCAGAGAAAATCCGGAACTATGTCTTTCTCTTGTGCTTAAAAGTTAAAAGAAGATCATGTTTTGCATTGTTTATTTATTTTCTGAAAAATAAGAAGTATGAAACTCTGTCAGGCATTATTGATCAACTGTAATCCTCAGTGAGTTACCAGGAAATTTAAAAAAAAAATGAGAGACTGCTCAACAATATGAGACAAATTCAGGGACTGATGAGAGGCATGCACAACGGGCAGAAGTGAAGCTGTTTTACTTATGCCACTGTTCTTTGCTGGCTATCAGTGCCCACTCTTGGTTCCTAAAGTGAGACCCGATCATAACAGTGCTTTAGGGGTGTTTAATTGCCCCCCCTCCCCAAAGTGCTGCTAGATAAGTCTCCTGCTAAGGAGGTTGTTTACAACTTAGAGTGTAAACTCTGTGCTGCTTTAAAATGAATGTAATGCATTAAGAATAGTTGAAAAAGTTTATTGTGGATGTGTATTTAGTGACCCATTTAGTAGTCGTTGGTATTTGGTCCCTTTCCACTATCTTCAGGCTTTCGTGTCTCTACCAATACACAAACATAGTTCTCTTTTTTTGGATCAAGGGTTTCGTCGAAGGCTATGTCCCAGACTTGTCAGAGTGTGGGATAGTTCTCCCCTCAAGTTTCTTAATGAGCAGTGTGCAAAGACGCTGCCATCATTTGTGGGGAAAGATGGGAACTGAATATTCAATGTGTTTTTTTTTTTTTTTTTTTTTCTTTTAAATATTCTCCATCTTCCTATCACGCCCATGAATATGAGGCCTTTTTTTTTCTTTATTAACCCCCCTTCACCTCCTAATTCCTGTTCTAGAACAAAGGGAAAGGAATACAATTTGTCATCCAGTAGTTATTTTTGCATACTGATCCCCCCCCAAAGCTTTGAAAGTTTGGTGTAGTACCTGCTGTGCTGGTGCATTTTCTGCGCTCCCACAACTTCCAGTTAGACTGCTTGCACTGTGCACCCACAACTTCCAGATAGAATGCTTGCACTGTGCACCCACAACTTCCAGTTAGAATGATTACATGTTCATCTTTGTTTGTACAAGAGCTGCACCTCCAGGCCTTCCCTGGTAGAGCTGTTGTAGTGCAACTCTGCCAGCATTCTTTCCCCAAGGGTTATGAGTTGATATAGGCTGTTGATTCCCAACCCTCTCCGTCTGACACTACCTGTGTCTTTGCTACTCGCTAATTAAACCTAGATCAAACGGGATGGTTACCTGCCAGCTGCAGACTCCTCAGTTCCCATCTAAGGAATTGCCAGGCAATGCAAGAACCAGTTCTCTTTCTCTGCGCCCCCCTCTCTCTCTGTTAGAAAGGCTGCTCATGTGTGCAGTATGCATACACGTGTGTGCACACGGCTGTCCTTTTGCTAATGTTACAGCTGTAATGGCTAAGTTCTGTACCAGATAAATGCATCTCTTAAGATCTTGTTCATAAAGTTAACCATCTCAACGAAAAACATTCAGGAGGTGCAGACAAATCATATGTAAAATTTTGCATACTGCATGCATCATTTCATATAATACTACACTTTGTAATGTTTCACAACAAGACTTCACAATCTGAGGATGCTAATTTCCTACCCGATGGACAAGAAAGCACAGATTTGCACGTTGACATGTTTTCGCCTGTATGTGCATCATGCTGCTGTGCTGTCTCCCCTAGGTACTTGCTCTGGAGAAGTTATATGTGGTTTGTGAATTGCTGTTACATCTGTCTTCAGTTTCTTTCTTTTCGTGATTTGTCAGCCCAGAAATGATTTTGCCAAGCTATATTGATGGCTCTTTATCCAACTTGTTGAATCCTAGCAATGATCACAGAATTCCCTATGGATTTTAAAGCCTGTTGTCATCCTGCCTTGCTGAAAGCCCTCCCAGGGAAGACAGGTGAACAGAGTAGTGACTTTTATTTCATGGCACGCCAACCCTGTTGAACAGTGTCCTTTCCCAGTAGATGTATATTAGCGATATTACCATTTTCACCAAGGTCTTAAGACACTGCTCAACAACAGACCTGTCTTGAGAATTTGCTCTTTGTCGTGTAGCATTTCTTCCCGCTTTCACTGGCAGTGATTGTGACACCCATGGAATTTGCTTAATCTTTTCAGAAATCTTTCTGACTTTTTTTTCCCTTTAATTTAAAAAAATTTTTTTTTTTTTTGAGGAGGTGAGGTGGTTAAATCTTGCAACTTCCTCAGAGGTCCTTTTCAAAGAGGGATACAGACGTGACAAAGCAGTGATGGTGGGTTTGCTGCACAAGAATTTCGGTTAAAGTTTTTTTTTTTCTATAAAGTTTTGTGTGTGTTATGACAGTAGTTAGTTTAGTCTTTCAGTGCTTGTTTTTGTTATGCGGTTTGATTTATTGGTATGCGGTTTCCTGCTGGGTATATTTCCAAGGACTGAATGTGGTGCTTTATGAGCCAAAAGCTTTCCGACTGAGCAGGTGGTTCTATGGGAATGGGGGTAGTTTGGACTTCTGAAGAATTTTGTAGTGACCGGCCCTAGGCTCGATGTTGTTTAGACATCTGTTGTGGCGTTTTTGAGTTTTTCTGTACTGCCAATAACATATGCCAGATATTGTAACAAAGACACAGAAGAGAGGAGTGGGAATAGATGCCTATGACTCTTTACTGACTTGGCAGAAAACTGCCCGAAGAAAACTGTGTGACATACACCATGCACGGGCCTTCTGGGTATCTTCAAAAAGTGATATCAATACGTTTGTTTGTATGAGTGTAGTTGCATGTACTACTTCCCTACGCTTGGTCATTTGACATAATTCGAGTTCAGAGTTGTTACACACACTTGATCTTAATGGTTAATCAGTTGTACACAGGACAGTGGTGAGTGGAGGTTGTTTGACTCCCCAAGGACCCACTTTAAAACCCATTTCCTAGTTGTGAAGTGTGTTACAGTGGTTTCATTCTGACAAGCTGTGGTTCACTGAACTGCAGCTTGGTGAAACGTTATTTGTGTGTGTGTGTGTGTGTGTGTGTGTGTGTGTGTGTGTGTGTGTGTGTGTGTGTGTGTGTGTGTGTGTGTGTAAATAAATATATAATATGTATGCTTTTCTATTTGTATAGTTAATAATATATTCTGTGTTAAGAAATAATTTTGCAAATTAAGTCCCGCGGTTAAATATTTTACTAGTTATTAATAACAGCCCTTCCATCTTCTTGGAGTCTCTAACAGTTTTATTCATAGCTGGTTCTTCTAATGCTTGTTTTCATTGAAATTTTTACAACTGGTTTAGTCATTTTAGTAGGTAATTCATTATCAATCTGTTCTTAATCCTGGTAGAAACAATCTGGCAATGCTTCTCCTGAGTAATTGTGAAATGCTAGTAAGTATTTCTTATGTGGTAATTCAGTTTAGAAATATATATCCCTTTCTGAGTTCAGCAGCTGTGTCATCTAGGACTCTGCTGTCACGTTGCATTTTTCCTAGTGGATTTTTCACTTTTTATCTTTCTTACTCCCAGAAAAAATAGTAAAACTTCTGTTTGTTTTGTTATGGTAGACCCTTTTTTTTCCCTGGATGTCTTCTCCGATTTCTTTCAACTGATGCAATTATGAAGAAGCTGACAGTTTTGCTATTAGTCTTCTCCCATTTAGCAACAAAGGGGCTAGCCCACTGGATTATATGGGGAGTTTGATGCACTGATAAAGCTAGATAAGTGTTGTTTTTCAGTAGCATCACACTTTATCTTGATGTTCTTAACAGATTGAATTATCAACTTTTTCTGCCTGACAGCAGGGTCATTCAAGCCCATAGCGCCTGTTTTGTATACTTCCAGTTAACACCCATGGCTCCTTGTGGCATCCAGAGCTTTTGTTGGGGGGAGGGGTCTAAATTTTTAAGCCAAGTGACTTACCAGCTAATTATAGGCAGTGTTAGAAAGTACTAGAACGTGTTAATAAAACAACACAAAGATTTCCTGCAGTAGAGAAATTAATCAGTTTGTCATTTATTCATGTTTTCATATTTATGCTCGTGTTCTCATATCTTGGAGAGCTGCATGCTATTGAGGGGTATAGCGTGAAATACAATTTTGTGAAACATGAAAATTCATTTTTCAGCGTCCTTTTATATCCAGCTATACTAGCTGTCTTGTTGATAATTATGAAAGTAAGCAGTATATTCATATGTATTTAATATTTCAAAAACAAAGCAATTTGCACACTTATTGTATGGTATCAGGAGAAACCTTGGATTGTGTTGAAGAAAACTATTTGCACTGTAATTTGCACATCTTGAGGGAAATTCAGTGTTACTGATATTATACAGTAAAGCATGCATTTTCATATTTCTGTAAATTTCTTGCGGTCATGTGAAACCTTATGTCTAGGTTGTACAGTTTCATAATTTGTGATATCTTGAAAAGTTTCGAGAAAATGTAATTGTAGGTTTATGTGCATTTATAGTGTAGTTTTTATGTCTTCTTCTTTCGGCTTTTCCCAGTTGTCGCCACAGCGGATCACTACTATAGTGTAATTTTTATGTAAATACTACAAATGCATCTCTGTAAAGGATGCCTTTTATTTGTGTTTGTACAGTTTTGATAGCTTTTATTCACAAAATTTTTATCTTACGCTTTTAAGCTTGATTTTTTTTTCAGAATATGTTGTGGTATGCAAGGATATGTGTAGACTGCTAGAAGTGTGACATTCCACACCGAGGTGTTACTGAGTTAAACTCCACAAGTGTATGAATACTTGGGGAGTTAAAATCATTATCTGAGACAGTTACCAAGGATCTCATGTCTGTAAGACATGTTAGACTTGTGTGAAATGTGACAAATTTTATTCACTTCAGGATACTTTGAAGAGTAATGTGAGCCTTTAATAAATAAGCAAGCAAGTTTGCTGCATGGTCTTTATTGATATAATTCCGTGTGGTATCATCCTTTCATATTATTCTGTGAAACATGTTTCATTCTTAATTCTTTACTGTCATCTTGAGCTGATATTTCATTTGTGGCTAAAGCACACATGCCATTCTCTTATATTTCACAATTCCTGGATGTGTTTCATGGATTCTTATCATAATCTTGACTTTTGACTATGCCAGTCAAAAACTGAAAAGTATCTTGCTGTGAATTTGTAAGCGATCCAAATCTGCCAGCAGCACAATGAGAACTTTTTACTAATTTCTACCAGCAGCACAATGGGAACTTATTACTAATTTCTAACACCGAATGGGATAAACATCATTACATAATCTTGTTTCCTTGAAAAGATTTATTTTTGCACGTAATATACAAGGGCACAGGTGGTGACAGTGCCCCTGTTTCCTTTGAGATCACAGTTCCATTTACTTTTGAGTAATTAGTAAGAAATGCTGGCAAAGTTGAGAGTCATAAGTGAAAAGGCAATGACTTGTTTGCAGTAACTCTTGTATATTTTTCTTACATATGTATTACTGTCTGTAATATTCTTGTAGACAGTTAAAGAGATGGGAGAGATAATGGATTCATTATTAGCTGCTAGGAGTGCAGTCCAGGAAACAATTGAGTATAACCCAATTTCCCTAGATCACTGTCTCATTAAATGACTTGTTAACAATTCAGAGTAAGAACCCTTATTATAGACCTGAGTACTAAGGGTACTTTCAGATCTTCTTTCGGCTTTTTCCCGGTTATGGGTCGCCACAGCGGATCACCTGTCCGCTCATGATTGGCAGTGGAGTTTTACAGTGTCGAGTTGCCAGCCCAACCGTCCACAGAAGGCACACACTCACACCTAGGGCCAATTTAGAGTGTCCAATCCACCTACAGTATGTCTTTGGGATGTGGGAGGAAACCCACGCGACCACAGGGAGAACATGCAGACTCCACACAGAAGGCACCCCAGCCAAGAATCGAACCGGAGAACCTTTTGCTGTGAGGCGGCAACGCTAACCGCTGCACCACCATGGCCACCCAATGAGTTGTACAAAAGAAATGTGGTAGGAAGCAGTGCAGAGGAAGAGAAAAGTGGCTTCTCCCTTATTTAGCCGGTTTCTTAAGGAAGAAGAAAGCTGTCTGTTTGGAATGTTTAAGGGGGTGAAGATGAAAATTAAATGTTTGCTGAAGGAAATGAGAGTGGCAGAAACATAAGTGTCAGAAATGTAGAGAAAATAAAGAAGATGGACAGGGAAAAATTATGGCTTGAAATAAACTAATAAAAGCTTTATAAACATGGTTGATGAACATCTCTTATGGTATTTAATGAAGGAAGTAAAGGTGACCAACTTTATGGATACATAATTAGGTTTATAAAGTCAGCAAGCTAAGGAGAGTAGTATTGCTGAAATTGAATTCATCCTCAAGTCTTGGTGAGTACTAGGTGGACCCTGTTTTTCACAGTATCTCACCAAGACGGCACAGATATGCAGACTTTATTTGTATAGCATATATCATGGACAGAAGTAGGTAAAAAATTAAAAAAGATAGCTGGGTGCACAAGTCCCAGGATAAAAAGTGCCCAAGCCTGGTAGGCGCACTGGTGCCAGGACTGGAAGAACCCTCAAAATATGGAAACATCCCTACAATGGGGCCAGGCCAAGGGGGAGGATAGTCCCCCTGTTGTAGAAGGAAGTAGCAGTCTACAAAAACTGTTAGGCCAAAGAAGAGCCATAAAGATGATAAAGTGGACTGTTTAGGATAAGAAAGAAATCGTGTATTATTAATGTTGTGCAAAAAGCCCAGAATTTCCAGACGCAAGATCTACAAAAAGATTGAGAGAGTTATTAGACGAAAGAAGAATACTTCCACAAAAAAAAAAACGGTAAGATGCTTCAAATAAAAATTTGTGGTCATTTAATACATCAGATTTGTGAATAACAATATATAGACCAAGAAACTTTGATCTGGATAAAAAGGGTACGAGGAAGAGCATAAATATAAACAATAAAACCTCGATACTTTTGAAAAGTATAAAAAGAAATATGGACATGGGAACAAGAGAGAGAGATTTGATAAGGTGCAATATTTATGCAAAGATGAAAGCCAAATTAATCAACATGGAGAAGGCAGTCCCAAAAATATTCGAATAGAAAACTTAGAAGATACGCAGATACATATAAAGGAAAAGTACAAAATAAGCAATTTATTGATGACCCAAAAAAGTTTTATAGAGAATTGGGAAAAGGTAAAAGGAATCATGCTTTGGAACAGGATTCCAATTTACATTAGGCAGAGCCCTTCACTAACACTCTCTTCAAGAGAAACCTTGACGAGTGTATGGGAAACAGAAAATTTACCCCGGGGATCACTGCAGTGGCTCTGCTGGACAGAGGCACAGGGAACTAATGGCTCTGCTGGACCAAGGCAAAGGGAACTAATCTAAGGGGGTGGCGAAAGCCAACACATTCTGGCTAGGTTTATAGATGCCCTCAGGCAGATAGCCTAGTACTTACTGTGAACCTATGAAAGACTCCTCCAAAATGTATCTATTTCTTCTTCTTTTTGAAGCATCTGTGAAGATCCTGTGGAACATAACAAAGATGCTAAAATGGATAGAAAAAGTAAAAGCCAGAATAAGAAGTTTAAGATCTGAAATGGGATGAAGTAACAGCCAGAGAGATCAAAGTTAAGAAAAGCCTCTAACTGGAAAACCCCAGGCCCAGATGCAGTACCTAACTTCTGGTTAAAAGTATTGACATCTTTGCATGAGTAAGAACTGTTTATATGCGCACCCCGAGCAGTCACCAACCCGTCTAACAACAGGAAAAACGATGCTCCTACTTAAGAGTGAACCTGCAAGTTATCCTAAAATTATAGACCAATAACTTGCCTTCCGACGATGTATAAACTATACACTGGAATTGATGCCAACAGAGTTTATAGTCACTTAGAAGAAAATCAATTATGGCAATAGAGCAAAAGGGCAATAAGTTCTATGGAGCACAGGATCATTTGTTGTTAAATAAAGTCAGCGTGGAGAACTGTAAAAAGGGGAAGAATTTAAATATGGCATGGATTAACTACAAAAAAGCAGTTGATAGTATCCCACATTCATTTATAAGAGTGCTTAAAAATATACAAGATACACCTTACACTGATAGACTATATTACAGTAACCATGAAACAGTGGCAGACCACTTGTAATTAAGCCATGATAAAGGACAAATTGTTATTCCAGGGATAAAAATTTTAAAAGGGGGATATTCCAGGTTGACTCTCTCTGTCACTATTCTGCCTTGCCCTTAACCCATTAAGCTGTCTACTAACCATGGCTATAATTTTGTTCCTAGAGAACAGCAAAGTGTAAAGACTTCTCTTTGTCGATGATTTAAAACCGTATAGCTTATCAGATGAAGAACTGAAACCACAACTGCAAGTTGTCAAAATTTTATAAGATGATATAAGAATGTCATTTGGTCCTGAAAATGTGCAAAAGTAACCTTTAAAGCAGGAAAATTGCAGCACCAAGAAAACATTAGGTTGGGACGAGACAAGAATGCGATGTAAAAGAAGTTGCGCAAGAGGGGATGTATACATTTTGGGAATTGATGAAGGTTCAACACTAAAACATAAACAAATGTGAATAAAACTTAGTAAGGAATAATTTAGAAGATCTAGGAACAAAATCCAAGCTATAAACCAATTTGCTCTTCCTGTCCTAACTTACAAAGTTGGAGTGATGAGTGGCCCCAAAACGTGTTGAATAGATTAGATATGAAAACAAGAAGGATGCTGTATGCTTGCCAAATGATTTATAAAAATCACTGCGTGCCAAGATTATATTTTCCCCGTTCCGAAGGATGGGTGGGCCTCCTTACAAAGTTGTCACATATTTTTACGTTTCTGTCTTTGTTGATAAATGGGATACCCAAAAGTGGTTGGTATTTTTTACCCCATTCGCCTTTAACATAATCTAATCTAAAATATTATATAAAACTATGCCCCCCCTTCCCTTATCAGGTTTCATAATTCTTATTGATGGGCTATTTCTCAAAAATTGAAGACACTTCCTCTCATCAACATTTAAATGTTGGTGGGGGGGCATAGTTTTATATAATATTTTATATAATGTTTTATATAATATTTATATAATATTTTAGATTACAATAGTGAAATTTTTAACATTTTATATTCTTCTGGGAATTATGAAACTATATCTATGAATCAAGTCAACATAGGTCACAAAAGAATAGACTTGGCCATAGAAGAATATTTGCTAGACAGTAGAATAACAAATGAAATTTATCAATTCATTCGAGTTGAACATCCCATAATGGCCAAGATTGTTGGCATTCCTAAAATACATAAGAATTTGGAACACCCCCCATTTAGGCCTATAATTTCTGGCTCCCATTCCAAGACTTTTAGGATAGGGGTAGCAATAGATGAATGGACCAAACATGTGCATCAGAAGGTACAGCACCTAACAAAAGATTCATGGGACTTTTTGGGTAAACTCACACCTGACTTATGGAGAAAGGACTTAATATTTCTTACCATTGATGTTATGGAGCTGTTTTCTTGTATCCCTAGAGATATAGGTTTAGATTTTTTTCACAACAGCTTACGAAAATTTTCCACTTTAAGTAGTGATAGGGTGAATTTAATTGTTGACATGATGGGATTAGTCCTTGATCATAACTATTTACAATTTCAAGGTGAGCTATTTAGGCAAACAAAAGGGGTAGCCATGGGCGCATCTTGCGCCCCTATTTATGCTAACATGGTCATGTTAGAATGGGAGACTGAGTACATTTTTAAAAGCAAATTTTATAACAAAATTCAGTTGTACACTAGATTTTTGGACGACTTGTTCATATTATGGAGTGGTTCCATGGATGAGGTGACAGAATTTATGGACTACATAAACAATACCACTACATTTTTGAAATTCACACATACTACTGATATAGTAGGGATACCATACTTAGATACCTACATTAGCAACAATGGGAAGAACTTTACGTCCAGAATTTATAGAAAAGGTACATTTTCTAACGACTACCTTAATTTTGGTAGCAACCACCCTCCCCATATATTTAACAATGTATTCAAAGGGCAGTGCATTCGTGCTGCCCGTATGTCATCGGATAGGGTGGTTATGGAAACAGAGTTGACAACTATTTATGACATGTTTTTGAATAGAGGGTACCCTAAGGATATGTTAGATAACATTATGGACTATGTTAAAGGTGAATGGGGTAAAAAATACCAACCACTTTTAAGTATCCCATTTATCAACAAAGACAGAAACGTAAAAATATGTGACAATTTTGTATGTGTGATTAGATTCAACCCTTATTCCAATTTGGTTAGGGAAATCTTGTATAAGTATTGGGATATTTTAACATTGAATGATGATGAGGGTATGTTTGTGGGCAAACATCCTACAATTGTGTACAAGACTGCATCAAATTTGAAACATTTGTTTGAGCAAGGATATACACATAAAAATCAGGCTAGAGGTACCACCAGTTGTGGAGTACGTAGACAATGCAATTATATAAACACAAGCAAAATCATAAAATTGAATAATGTTATGAAAACACATATAAAATGCTGTAGGGGGAATTGTAATACACAAAGAGTGGTATATTTAGCCACTTGTACAGCCTGTTCAGCTTACTACATTGGTAAAACTGAAAGGAAGTTTAAAACCAGGATTTATGAACACTTATATAAGATCAAAAAGAAAGATACGAATAATGCATTGAGCAGACACATTTGTGAAAAAGGAACTAACCACAGTTTCAGGTTTGCCATCATTGATCAAATTAGTACAGTCAACAGTGAAGGTAACTGGAAGAGCAGACTGTCAGCATTGGAAAGTAGATGGCAGATCCTATGCGATGCAACAAACAATCCTGGTTTAAACGACTTTATAAGTATAAAACCCTTTCTACAGTTAAATATGTGAACATTTTCCTTTTTATTTTTATTTCATTTCATATTATTCCCAGATTTTTAAACATTAGATCTTCAATATTACTTTTTAGTGCCCACTAAGGTATATGAGAATTTTGTAGGATATCTTGCTTTTTGAGTATTTGTGGTAGATTTAACCATTTTCACAGTATCAATATTATTGATTCACACATTTTTGATACAAGATTGTTATACATTACCACTATGCATCTTCACAATATTTTTACAACATTTTTACAGCATTTTTTGTATATTTATACAGAACCATTTTATATATATACATGTACTGATATTTACACCTATATTTATATATTTGTATATTGTTATTTATTGGGATATATAGTATATTTATATAATGTATATTCATATATATTTATTTTTATTTATTTATTACATAATTACATACATATTTATTAATTATTTGGCATTCAATTATTAATTGTGTTTAAATCAAAACACAATTAAATAATTAAATCATCATTCATCAGAAGTATAGTTCTCAACATTTTTAACTTTTTAGAATATTTTTGAAAATTTTTGAAAATGTTTTAACTTATTATGCACATCAGACCCCCTAGTACTATGGACCAATCAACTTCCCTCTCACAATTTCATATATTTATTCGCCCCTCTCAGATACCTTACCTTCTTATCAAACCACGATTTTCAACATTTATACCCCCACGGGATTTCCCATAAGTGGGTTATTTTGTTTAAGAGTAAATGTTGATTAATACTTTTATGCATTTTCATGTATTTTCATATATACTTCAATTCATCAGTTCTTATGTATGTATGTCTCTACTTATTAATTTACACATACCAAATACAATATAGTCAATTCATTTTTGAGCTTTTCACCAGGTGTCATTTTTTGTAAGTCTTTAAGGTTATCATACTTACATTAGATTATATTAGATTATATTATATATACACAATATATTTCACCTTATTTTATTGTTCATTGTTTATGGTGAACAACGTTCATTGAGTAGTTATAGCAGTGCAAGTAAGGACAGCTTCTATGGATGTGTATATGCCTATTGTGTCACATTGCAAAATGATTTGCTAAACACGTACAGTTGTGCATGTTCTTAATGTGTCAATTTAATAGTCCTTGAACTTATGAGTGTTTGAGTTATGATTAAGGACATCAGATGTATTTTATGTATTGTAGGATGGTTATAATTTTACTTGTAATATTTGTATTTTCAGCATGGTGCTTTAAGTAATTACAAGAGATCATATGATCTTTGGCGCCAAAATTAGTTTAAATAAGGTCTTTGTTATTGCAAATATGGTTCTGAGGAAGTCTGAGGTGTAACAGACGAAAGCGCTTAACCACTCGTTGCATTTGTACTGGAATTTGTTGCTACTTTTGTGTGTATGGAATAAAATTGGAGGTTTCATCTTGTGGTTGTCCGAGCTTTTTGGAGACGTGGGCTGACGACATCATCAGGTTTTGTTTTAGCAGTTGGATTTTCCATATTTTTTCGTTGTTGTAGGGGGAAAATATAAAACATGTACGATACGCTAGTTGCATAAGTGTGCACACCCTTAAACTAATACTTTGTTGAAGCACCTTTTGATTTAATTACAGCATTTGGTCTTCTTGGGTACACAACTGCCATCTGTTAGAGACTCTGATTAACCCCAAATAAAGTTCAGCTGTCCTAGTAGGATTTTCCTGACATTTACTCAGTTGTCTGCTACAGCAAAAGCCATGGTTCACCGAGAGCTTACAAAGCATCAAAGGGATCTCATTGTTGAAAGGTGTCGGGAGAAGGGTACAAAAAAATGTCCACAGCATTGGATATACCATGGAACACAGTGAAGACAGTCATCTAAAAGTGAAGAAAGTATGGGACAACAGTGACATTGTACAGAACTGGACGTCCCTCTAAAATTGATGAAAACTGGTCAGGGAGGCTGCCAAGAGACCTGCAGCAACACTGAAGGAGCTGCAGAAATTTCTGGCAAGTACATGTGACAGCAATCTCCCATATTCTCCATATGTCTGCACTATGGGATAGGGTTGCAAGATGGAAGCCCTTTCTTACACAGAAAAACATCCAGGCCCAGCTAAAATTTGCAACTCAATACATCGTTTTCCAAAAGCATGTGGGAAAATGTTTTATGGTCTTATGAGACCAAGGTTGAACTTTTTGGTCACAATTCCAAAAGGTACGTTTGGCGCAAAAACAACACTTTGCATCGCCAAAAGAACACCATCCTCACAGTGAAGCATGGTGGTGGCAGTATCATGCTTTTCGTCAGCTGGAACTGGGGCTTTAGTCAGTGTGGAGGGAATTATGAGCAGTTCCAAATACCAGTCAGTTTTGGCCCAAAACCTTCAGGTGTCTGCTAGAAAGATGAAGAATTTCACGTTTCAGCACTACAATGAACCCAAGCATACATCCATGCAACCAGCGTATTGTACTTTGTAAAATTTTTTAATATTTTTTCCTCTTAACAGATTTGTTATTTTTTAATTGAATTGTACAGGTTATAGAACACATTAAAGGTGGGAAAAGTTTTTAAATGATTTATTGCGGTTTCCTTTATTTATGTCACAAAAACCTGGCATTTTAACAGGGGTGTGTGTTTTTATATCCACTGTAACTTCATACGGATTGCAGGAGTCGTTACTGGGCACATTGCAGGTGCCGTGAAGAGCATTTCTGACTAACATCAAAGATTGAAACAATACTAATTTTATGAACTTTAATCGTACTTTGACTTAGGAATGGGGTCCATTCCAGTCATGGTATTAGAAACCCAAAAGACTTGGAGAAATTAAAAAAAGGAAGAGGAGACGTGCATTACAAAGAAATGTAGAACTTTAAACAAAATCTAAAAGTGAATTTGTTCACTAAAAGAAAAAAACCTTACCTTGCCACCATGGTATTTAGTTCATTTTTGTCCAGGAGGTGAATATTTTCATCTGCTCCTTTTCTAAGACTAGCTCTGAGGGAATGAAAGTAAAACTTTAGTGATGTTGACTTAGGAACGTGTGAGATGTGTCAGCAGACTTAAGTGGACATATTACCTCACATGTATTAAGGTCGGTGGACACACTTCATCTTCTTTCGGCTGCTCCCGTTAGGGGTTGCCACAGCGGTTCATCTGTTTCCATTTCTTCCTGTCCTCTGCATCTTGCTCTCACACCAACCACCTGCATGTCCTCTCTCTCTACATCCGTAAACCTTATCTTAGGCCTTCCTCTTTTCCTGTTACCTGGCAGCTTCATCCTTAGCATATTTTTCCCAGTATACTCTCAGCACATGTCCAAACCAACCTCTCTGGCTTTGTCTCCAAGCCTTCCAACCTGGGCTGACCCTCTAATATACTTATTCGTAATCCTGTCCATCATCGTCACACCCAGTGCAAATCTCAACATCTTTAACTCTGCCACGTCCAGCTCTGACTCCTGCCTTTTTGTCAGTGCCACTGTCTCCAACCCATATAACATAGCTAGTCTCACTACCCTCCTGTAGACCTTCCCTTTCACTCTTACTGGTACTCATCTGTCACAAATCACTCCTGCCTGTACTCTCTTCTTCACCCCTCTTCCACATTCACCATAACTGTGAACTGCTGATCCCAAGTATTAAACTAATCCACCTTCGGCACCTCTACTCCCTGCGTCCTCACCATTCCTCTATCCTCCCTCTCATTCACACACATTCTGTCTTAGTCCTGCTGACCTTCATCCCTCTTCTCTCTAGAGCATATCTCCACCTCTCCAGGGTTTCCCTCCACCTGTTCCCTACTCTCACTACAGATCACAATGTCCTCTGCAAACATCATAGTCCATGGGGACTTGTGTCTGATCTTGTCCGTCAACCTCACACACACCTCATGTTGTCCATTAATTGACATTAGTGCGGGATACACAATATTTGTGTCATGGTTTAGAAAAAGTTTGCAAAGTTTTTATTTAAAAAATGCTCAATTAAATAGAGGAAGAAACTAATAAGTGCAGACAGTGCTGCAGTGTACCTAGAATCTGAGCAAACCATTTAACAACTGTTTGTGGGGGAGTATCAGTGCTTGTACAAATCTGTGGGGGTAACAGAGTCTATCGTGTAGATAGAGTCTATCGTGTAGATGTGAGTAGGCAAGTTTTAGTTATAGTTTGCGGAGGGAAGATCAGTAAGGTATATGGTAGCAATCCTATTCAGATGTGCGACATATGTATGGAAAACAGTTTAGTTGCAAAATTTTGGAAACTTTTACAATAAGTGCCTGTGAAAGCACTCAAGCTAAACCTTTAGTAAGTAATTCCTTTGAAATATGTTTTACTTCCTTTAAGTCCTGTATTACTCAGCTTGTCCATTTTGTGTTGGGTTTATTGTCAACACACTAATAATTGACGTTGTTACGACTGTGTTTTTGTCAACTTTAAATAAGTAGTAGGGTGTGCATGAAGTGCATGTTTGAAGGTGCCAGTGACTAAAAAACTTTGAATGCTGTTTGCTTTTGATTGCTACTACTATTTTGTGACCTCAGTTTTGTGCATTGATACAAAACAGTACATGCATTGCAGTGGCACCTGTAAATGCTACAGTATTTTTGTTAGCAAGTGGAATATGGTAATAGTAACTGTAAGAGATGAGGTGCTGTCAATCTCTGTTACACAGATAATTTGTTTTAAAAACAAGATTTGTTGTGTATTTGGTTTAACTGTTAAGTGAACCACTGAAAGAGATGGGATTAATGCTGATAAAAGATAACTGCAAATGAGTAGGAGGTAATGTATATTTACAGCTGTATTATTAAGGTGTGTTAGCATTATAATCTGGCACTGCACTACATGTACCTTCTGAGTTGGGGAAATTCTGCAAAAAATGTCAATTCTTGCAATATGGAAGCTTTAGTAAAGGCATTTCTATTTTGATTTTGTAGTTATTATGGGATGGCATTAACTTTTTTTGAAAAACTCAAATCCGAACATATGTGAATCTTCAGTATATTTTGGTGTACAAGATTAAACCTCACTAAGGGTGTCTCTTCTATAGAAAAGAAAGACCAAACTCTAATATCTGTACCATAATATTGTTGTGGAGACAGATGTGAACTAAAAAGATGTAGCCCAGGAGATCATGGTACACAGAAGTAATTAAACAAAATGTGTGTGTGTGTGTGTGTGTGTGTGTGTGTGTGTGTGTGTGTGTGTGTGTGTGTGTGTGTGTGTGTGTGTGTGTGTGTATATGTGTATATATCCCACTCCATCTACCCTCTACCTGTCTTCCACCCCACAAACTACTTTTGATTACAGCAAGCTCTGATATACGGCAGTAACTTCTTAACAATTGTTCATATCTGCTATAACTTTGTGGACGGAACAGATGCTAGTTATCTACTGAATGTACTATGTTCTTCATCTGTAACTATATGTTTGTAAAATTTTAATTGTTAGGATTCTTCACCTGTAACTACATCTGTAATATTTTAATTGTGGAGCTTTTCTCCCCGGGCCTCCACTGAAAATGGACCTGCGTCCAGTCGGACTTTTCCGGTCAACAAATGTAAATAAATAATAAATAAGGTGAATGTCTACTTCAGCAGATGTGAGCAAGGGAACAGAACAACAGCAAAGAAAATGCCCGTTGGCCATAAAGAGAAGCTGCTCACACTCAACCCAGCTGATGTCCAGAGGGCACTGTGCAGAGTTAACCCGAGAAAAGCAGCTGGACCTGACTATGTCCTATGTGATGTGCTCAGGGACAGCGCAGTGCAATTAACAAATGTCCTCACAGATGCCTTCAATATCTCTCTGAGTCAGCAAAGACTTCCAAAATGCTTCAAGGATACAACAATCATTCCATTACCAAAGAAGTCTCTACCATCTTGCCTAAATGACTGCCACCCTGTAGCTCTCGCCTCCACAGTGATGAAGAAAGGCTGGTCAAGGATGCCATAACATCTGGACTGCCTGCTAGTCTTGACCCTCTGCAGTTTGCTTACTGAGCAAACTGCTCTATGGCAGGTGCCGTCTCTAGCACTCCATCTATCTCTGGAACACCTAGATAATAAAACCCCCTACGCAAGGGTACTATTCATTGACTTTAGCTCTGCTTTTAATGCGGTCATTCCTCTTCATCTGGTAATGAAGCTACACCAACTAGGCATCAACGCTCACTTTGTAACTGGATTATTGACTGACCTTCTCACAGACAGACCTCAAAGTGTGCGCAGGAAATGAGAGTGATGCTATCTGAGGAGTTGGTACACATCCTTGTGGAACTCCATTGTTAAGTCCCTTGCTGTTTACCCTGTTAATACATGATTGTACAACCAAGTACAATACAAATCGCATCACATCATCAAGTTTGCTGATGACACAACTGTGGTGGGCCTCATCAGCATACCTCCCAACCATACCGAATTACTCATTTTTACCAAGTTTTTGGGTCCAAAAATGGGGTGGCACCCCGTAATTTCCCGGATGGTTTTTGAATTTTTTTTTACGGCTTTTTGAGTTTACAGCATCACGTGTGCGATGAGGTCAGCTCTGTGAAAAACGGCAGGCCAGCATCACTTGGGCGATGATGTCAGCTCTGTGAAAATGGCATGCCAGCCTGTCGGAATTCAAACAATAATGTGTGTGCATTCATTTCTGGCTGGCCACGAGGGAATGGAAGGAACCCCTAGCTGTTAATGGACTGCTGGCTGCTGCAGAGTTAAGTAGTTTCCAAACGGAACTAGGGAAGTAAATAGTGTGGGAAGAAATATCCAGGGATTTGTTATGGGTAGGCTTGTATAGGCCCTAGGGCTGATAGCCTAGTACCAACCTATGATGCTGCATAGGTGTGTGTGTGTGTGTGTGTGTGTGTGTGTGTGAACTTCAGAGTTAAGTAGTTTTCTGAATGGAACTAGAAGCTTGTGTGTGTGTGTCACAAGAGCCTAAAGTCTCTACCCACCACCACTTCCACATTTATGCCTCATATTTTTGTTCTGCTCCTCATAAAATCTGTGGTTTTCTGGATATTGTGGCAAATCAGTAAAGGATCGATTTCACTAAATAATGACGGCAATTTGAATTTCAGACTTCATATTCTTCAGAAAATAAATGGTAACACAAAATCTTTTAGTCTAGCAATTTTTTAAGTTTATAAGATCAGTATTTGAAATGTCTCCCTGTTTTTGGGGGGCTGTATTCCCCCATTATTGGCTTTGTCTTTTTTTGTGCTAAGAGGTTTAGAGCTATGGTGAGAAGTGAGAATTGAATTCATTTAATGATGACCATTATGTTGCAGTCTTCCTATCTTTCCTACTGATATGGCATAGTGGGTATGTTGCTCTGAATGTAGTGCACAGGGTCCTGGGTTCAAGACTTGGCAGTGGAATGCATGCTGATAACGCAACATTTTATTCTAGCAACTTTCCAAAATTATACAAGCAATGTTTAAAATGTGTCCCTGGTTTTTGGGCTTGTATCCGCCCTTACATTTTGTCTTTTTCCGGATTTCTTGTGCTGCAAAGTTGAGAGATACGTTGAATGTCAAGTGGATTTTACAAGGAGCTGAGAGCTTCAGGGGAAGACGTTTAGTGTTGCTTATGCTGAGTCTGCTTGCATTGTTAATAGCATAACAGGTTAAATACTTGCTTTTGGTGTAGAAGGCTGTGGGTTCTACTCCCCCAATATGTAGATACATTGCTGATACTGTACTATGTTGTACTTTTAAAGGGGTAGGTGTAACTGCAGATGTAACAGAAGTGAGAAAATGTCATGCACAAGGGCATTTGTGCCTCAGTGGAAAGAGCAAAAAATATAATTAACTCAAATTTAGGAATAGAGAATCAGAATTATGTTCTGTGCTGCATTATAAGAAAAATATTAAACGAGTACAGTACATTTTCCAGCATTCAAGATACAACACATATTTTTCCACTGCAGACAGTGGAGATGCAAGAGTGGCCAGTTAACAGCACCTGGATTACAATGATAGTTTTGATGCTTCGGGATGAATGTAGGAGAGGGTCTGTCAGTACTTGGTCTTGGCCTAAAAATTGGAAGTCTTAAAACATGCAGTTCGCCTAGTTTATTTTGTTGTGCATTTACAGCTATTGAGTTCGTCTGATAACACAAATCAGAGTAAGCCCAGCAAAAAAAACTGAAATTGAAAATAAGTTTGAGAAGCTGTGCAAGATGCCTATGGCTTTCAGTACTGTCATTTTATTTTTTTTATATATATAATGTGTGCGCGCGCGTGTGTGTAAGAGACTTTTATGATAGAAATGTTCTGAATTGGGCAGTTATTATTGGTTCAAGCATTTTGTTTCATTGTCTACTGGAAAAATGTTCAAACAAATTTAAAATGTGCTGTAAGTCCAAGTGTGCTGTATTATACAGTAATATAATTTAATAAAGTCAGGAAGGTGTATCCAAAGAACACATGTATGTTTCTTGTTTTGTGTACAAGGGGCCTATTATTTGAAAACATCCCAAAGGTAATCTTTATCCACCACTGTGCAGATGCATTTTAATTGGATGTGGTATGGGTTTCAGTGATGTTTCAATGAAGGGCAGAGAAGTTTTTAATGCTAAGTCTATTTTCATTGTGAGACAGTATTGCTTTGTTTAGCAGATGTCTATTAGTGTTTGTGCATTGTGCTATAAAATGTAAGTTATAAAATCCAAATAATCATTGTAGAAGTAAAGCAGTATGCACATTAGTGTTTATGGTAAATTGGGCGGAATAGCCAGGTAATGGGACATTGGAATGGCTGCAGGGGGACTCTTGTGCCATATTTTGGTTGTCTGTTCTTCAGTTTGCATTTGAAAGCTGGTATCCCACAATTCCATTGGAGTGGACGGGGTTACATAAGTATGTATGCAAATTTTGTTAATCAGTGTACCTATTGCTACCTATTTTTCATGGGCCTTGTCCAGAATTTTGATGTTTCCAGGTTGAGAGGTATGCTCATCAGTTATGACGGTGAAGCAGTGTATAAAGATGAGGTGGAAAAAGAAGACAAAAGAGATAATTGTGTACTACAGGAAATTCACAAAACATTCTCCCCTCACCATCAATGGGAAAACAGTGGAAAGAGTGAGAAGCATGAAGTTTCTGGGAGTGAACATCGATGAGGACCTGTCTTGGTACACCAATACAAATGCCATAGTCAAGAAAGCACACACAAACAATTAAAGACTGTACTCACCCTGCTTACAGACTGTGTTCCTCCATCTATCATCCCAGAAAGTGCTTCCTAAGCATATGTTGCAGAACTACGAGATTCAGGAATAGCTTCTTCCCTAATGTCATTAGGCCTCTCAACTGCAGTAACCACTACTACACTCCTTGATGTCCAATCAAATTGTGCATTAACCTAGTTATCAGTCTCATCTTTTCAGTGAACCTTTGTCAAAAAGTTAGAAAAAAGTTTAAATTTTGTTAGTGTGTGAGTGGTTTAGCTCCTTTTTGTCGAGTGATAGCCTTAGTTTTATTTTTTTGTGGTAATTTTAGCACTTATACTTTTTTTTTTGTCCCCCTCCCCTTAGTGTGTGGGTGTGTTAGTGTGATGGCTGAGGGGCCCAATGCCCTCTTTTCTAAGTGCACTGAGTGTGGCCATCATCTTTCCCCGGCTGATGGCCACACTCAGTGCGTTTTGTGTCTGGGGGTGGCCCACTTATCCTCTAGCTGCCAGATATGTGCAGCGTTTAACCCCAGGCCATCAGGGATAGGAAGAACAAGTTGATCCTGGCGGGCTTGTTACCGCAGGACACTTCTTCTTCCTCTCCCTCTAAGGCACAGGCTGCTACTACAGCCCCCGTGCCTTTAGGTCCCCCGACTCTGCCTGGGACTCAACCTCCCTCTGCTGCGCAGAGTTCAGGGGACTCTTCTGCCTCTTCGAGAGAGAAGAGGCATAAGGAAATGGATAGAGAGAAACACAAAAGTCATAAGAGGCGGGCTGAGACTCATCCCTCAGCCCCACCATCTAAAGTTACTAGCCCCTCTACGAGGGCCTCCGGATCCTCTCCCTCTCAGCTCCATTTGCCTTGTTTCTTGCCAGAGGAGGAATACCGGTCTCTCTCGAGGTCGTCGAGGGGCCCTCCCAGCCTGCCTCGACGATGTCTTCTAGGTCTACATGAAGCCTGACTGACGCGGACATGGATCGGATGATGCGTTGATTTCTGCAGACTCAGATGCAGATGGGGGTGCCCTCTGGGGGGGGGTGCAGTCCCCCTTTTTTCCCCCGATCACTCCTTCTCCAGCCCGTTTTCGGGTTTTGGAATCATCGGATCCGGGCCCTTTCGGAACCAGGGATTTGTCGTCGCCGATAGTTCCGGTAGCTTCAACGCCGACTGTACCCTCGAGCGTGTCGGATCCTAGCTCTTGGGGCCGAGAGCCAAGCGTTGGATCCGTAGGGGTTGGTGTGTCTTCGGCGCCCTTCAGGTCGGAGCACACTTCCCTCTCGGATCCGACCGCTTTGGCTCAGACACAGATCCCTGCTTTGAAGCTGAGGCGACTGCTTTCGGAGCCTGGGGAAAGCGGCTCTTAGTGGAGAGGGTTCTGTCGAGGCCTTCCAGATCCCCGGTCCGGGCGTCGGATCCTTCTGTTCCCCCCCTATGCATTTGGGTCTATCCGACCACTGGGACAGCCTGCTCAAATCCTCCAGTTAGTTCCCTTAGAGGAGCAGGACCCCGTAGGTGAGCCATCCTCGGATAGTCCCACCGAGGAGGTTCCTCACAAACGGAAGTGTAGAAGGAGGCACCTGGACTCCCCTGAGTCCCTCACGACAGACACTGATTTGGATGAAGGGGAAGGTTCCCCAAGGTCACCCCCTGATCCTTTGGAGACATCATGGAAATGTTGCGAATTAGAGGCGGGTGGTCTGCCCAAAAACCTTCCTCGGATGAGTCCGTGTTTCTGGTGGCATTTGGGGCAGGCCCGTCTACCTCCTGGGTGTGTCCCCCCCCCCCCCGGCTGACCTCCTGGTAGACTTAATTACTACCAGGGCGTGGAAGGAGCCCGACACCGTGGAGCCAATTCCAAGACGGCCAGACAAAATTCTTAGCCCTTCCTCTGATAGGCAGCCGGGTCTAAGGGTTCACCTGTGGATGCCATGTTGGTGGCGGCTGCCACAAAGAAGGAACTTGCGCAGGAGAGTTCCTCGGTCCACCCTCCGGATAAGAAATCTCGGACGTTGGACCGCATTGGGAAGCGGATGTTTGCTTCAGCCACCTTCTCTGTAAGGGCGCTGAACTACATGGCACACATTATCAGGCTACAGCGAGACCTAATAAAGGAATACGCTGCAGCTTTCCCGGAGTCCATGACAGTCGAGGATAATAAGACTTTCTCGACTCGTATGGCCACTCTGAAGTCTATCTCGAACACGTCTATGCGGCTACTCTCCCATGCTTCGGAGGGAGCTGCTAAACTAGCAGAGCGGGGATCGTCTTGCGGTGTCACCCCTGGCTCCGCCTTTGCGATTTCGCGGAACCCTTTAAGGTGTCCTTTGCGAATGCGCCCTTTGACGGTTCTTCGCTCTTTGGCAAGACCGCGAGACGCTGGTCCAAAGTGAAAAGGACGGGAAGACGCTGTCTGCCGTCGGGGTCCGCTTCTCTAATCCCCAACGATCCTTTTCGAGGAACCGGAGGGGGCAAAAGAAGATGTGGTTCCGGAAGTCTCAGCAGTCCCGTCCAGCTTCGGACCCCTCGTCCTTCAGACACACACGTCTACGAATGAGGATTCTGCAATGGACGCTGTTGCTACATCCATTGAACACCCCTATTCCCCTGAGCAGGGCTTGCAGGGACTTCCTCCTCTTTCTGGCGGACAAACTGAGTCGCGTGATCCTCACACCGTACGAGTGGTCTCTGAAACCATCAGTTGCGAAACAGACCTTCCTCAAATGGGGTCTACCTTGCTGTGATCTTTTCGCTTCTCCGTCAAACACAAAGTGCAGCGAGTTTTTCGCGATACTTCCCCCACCAGGGGAGAGCCCCAGAGACGCTCTGGTTCATGCTTGGCCACCCAGTCTCCTCTATGCTTATCCCCCCCTTCCTCTTATGACAAAGTTCATTCAGAAAGCACGTCGGTTGGGGAGCAGAATTATCCTCGTAGGCCCATTCTGGCCTTGCCAGATCTGGTTCCCTTGTCTGCGGTCTCGCAGTGTAGTTCCTCCATGGATCTTAGATCCCATTCCAGATCTGATTTCGCATCCTGCGGGATTGCAACCCCCGAACCTGGTAAACCTCAAGCTCGAGGCTTGGTTGATCACTTCCACTGATGGCAAGGACTCCTGGCATCTCATCACCAGTAAAGGCCGTTCTGGTAGCGGCTCACAAGCCTGCTACCAGGAAAATTTACAGTAGTAAATGGAAGCGTTTTTCTGTCTGGGCTAAGGACAAGGGCTTAGATCCCTTTACCGTCCCTATTCCTGCGGTTCTTGATTTTTCTGTCACACATTTTTCATCAAGGAGCCAGTGCATCTACAGTTAAAGTACAATTGGCAGCCATTTCCCATTTTCATGTAGGGGATGGACTGGGATCTTTAGCTTCTGCGAAGATATGCAAAACCTTCTTGACAGGTATTTTTCTATTGAAACCACCAGTTAAGACTGCGGTCCCACCATGGGACTTAACTTTGGTTTTACAAGCATTGACAAGCCCACCTTTTGAGCCTGCCGCCTCAGTTCCATTAAAGTTCTTATCCTGGAAAACAGCTTTTCTAGTTGCTATTACTTCAGCCAGGAGGGTTTCGGAACTTCAAGCCCTTTGCATGAAACCCCCTTATCTAATCTTTCATAGGGATAGTGTCTCTCAGGACTAACCCTTCCTTCTTACCAAAGGTGGCTTCAGAGTCCAATATTAATCAGTCTGTTAATTTACCAGTGTTCTTTCCCAACTTTCAGAACAAAGGGGAATACAAATTACACAATTTGGATGTACATAGACAACTACGTTTTTACTTGCACAGGATGAAGGATACTCGCAAGGCTGATCAGTTGTTTGTGTCCTTTGCCAAATCTGCTCTGGGTAGAGCTATTACCAAAGTTACCTTAGCAAATTGGATTTCACAGTGCATCATTCATGTGTATGCAGCCTCGGGTAAACCTGCTCCTATCGGAGTCCATGCCCACTCAACCCGATCCATAGCCACATCAGCAGCCTTCTGATCCAGGGTTCCCCTGGATGACATATGTTCAGCAGCTACTTGGTCCTCTTCCCATACATTCATTTCTCATTATAAATTGGATATGATATCCAGGATTAGGGCTTCCTTTGGCTCCGCAGTGCTTCGGAATATCCTTCCTTGAGGGCCTCCCAAGGTTTTAGGTAGCTGGGGACTCTGTCCCACAGGTTGCAGAGCAAATGAAGCAACTACTTCAGATAAAGAAGTTATGTACTCGCCATAACGTTCCATCTGAGTAGGTACTTCATTTGTCTGCAACCACCCCCCCCTCCATGCCCCCTAACCATTATCGTGGTTCCTGATCATGATTGAGATTGTTTCATGTATTTAGGCATTACTTGATCCTCTGTCGAGGGTCTTAGTTGTTAGATTAAGCAAACTTGATCTGAGGAAAGGGAGCATGTAGCAGGGGATTATGGGTAAAGGGGAGGAGCCTGGAGCTCTGATCTTTTAGTTAGTAAAGCTGCCGGCTCGGATCCGAGACCCACAGGTTGCAGACAAATGAAGTACCTACTCAGATGGAACGTTATGGTGAGTACATAACTTCTTTATTTATTGCTTTCCTTTCTATTTACAACAGAGATCTGTTAATGGCACATAGTAACATAGTGTTTTATGGGGGGTAACTTTTAATTTTGAAATGCGTGGAGTTTGGTTGTGATCCTAACAAAATGTAGACTGTTAACAGTACTTTTCTTGAGTGCTTGGCAAAAGAGAGTCTGCATTACTTGAGGTAGACTTCCTTTCCTGAAAGTATAGCAACAGACCAGAGCAGCTACAGTGTCACATGTCTACTCTGCCTGTAAACAAAATCCTTTAAAATGTATTACTTGTTGTGGCTCTAAGTAGTGCATTGATCCTTTATCATTACCATGGTGTTCATGTAGCTGACCTTCACCCCTTGTCTAACTTGCGTATTGATCCAGCATAGCCAGTAATGTACTGCAAAGAGAAGTGTCACTGTTTTATGAAAGTTTAGAGACTACAGTTTGGTCACTGAATATGTACTAACAAAGTAATTGGAGAGTTTCTTACTTGCATAAAGCCTCCTAAGAGGGTACTGAATACTGGCCTTAATTAGCTGTGTATTATGGCTGATATTTTTCAACAGTCATGTGCAAAAATGTGAAAAGGGGTTACAGGTGGTTTGTGGAGGGCTCATAGGTTCATAGTTCATAGCTTAGTACTAAGCTAACTGCCCTTGTGAGCCATTTTAAGCCTAGCCAATTATCCCTTGTGAGACTCAAACCGTGCATCTTGTGTTTGTAAGGCAAACACCTTAGCCATTAAGCCACCCTCCCAACCCCCTATTTGGAACATTCTGATCTGATGTCATCTTCCCAAAATGTGGGACAGTTCTATGAGTCAGTTAATAACTTGAATGAGTAAGATAATACAGCTATTTGGAAATGAAGAAGTAAGAAAAGTTAAGATAATTTTTAGAAAATTTTTTTAGTGAATATGTTTGAAGGTATTTTATTTCTAGTACAGAAGAGGTAACTTTAGTTTGCTTAAATTTAGTAAATAACTTCCTTGAAGTCTGCATTAATTCTGGTAATCTTATTTGTGTCTTTGTCTGAAGGTAGTAATCAGTGGAAGAGGGGACATAATTGGTCGGTATTAGGAACTTGTAATAAAATCCATTTGCATGCTTTGTGATTATTTGACCAGTAGTTGGGGGAGAGAGAGAGGTGAGTTGAGTTTTGCCATCTTTAGCGTAGGGTAAAGACACCTTAATGTAATTTTCTGTCTCGGTCACCAAAGTTATAAAGATGTACTTCTAGAGCAATGTACCTGATCAGATGTTCAGTAGTTTAGAGGAGAAGGGCAGAATAAAGTGCTCCTGGGTGACAACAGTCGTGTGGTATGAAATTGTATCGATATGTGCCTGCGTGGGGGTGAAGGTGGATTTTCATGATATATATCTGGCATTGTAGGAAAACGTATTTCTGATTGTGGGTTTGGAGAGTCACATGCTGGATAACAGGGTCAAAAGAGTAACTGAGCTGTGGAGTGCCATAAAGTGGGAGGGGCAACTACTAGTGGTAGAGTGAGAAGCCAATAGGGAAAGGAGGAATAGCAAAAATGTGAGGTAACCAGCCTAATTTGAAAGGGACGAAAGAAAGTAAAGGACAAAGAAAGCATGAAGGAAAACAAAGAGTGGGTGTATGTGGGGTAGGAATGGTAGAATCTTGTTCACGGTACAGAAACAAGCTGGAAAGATCACTAGAAAGGTCATGGCTGATTAGAAAAGTAAATGGTCATGGTGTGGTGAGGTGATAGTGTTATTCAAGTAGCAAGTCTGGAAGCCTTAAGAGCAGGGCATTACAGTAGAGGAAACAAGTGCAATAAGCTGCTTAATAAGTGCTATATTCCTTAGGTGAACACAAGAAAACTTGATAGCAATATACACCTAGTGTGTAAGGGTCAGCAGTTCATCAACTATCACCCTTGAATTCTGCACCTGCAGTTTTTAGGTACTGTAAATAATGCCAGGGGACAACAGTGGAGTAAATGAATTATGGACTGCAGCATGCATGGTCATGGCAACAGTGTGTTAAGTGTATTTTGCCAGACTGTAAAATATTGTAGGTATTACTGCCACTCAATTATGTACATAGTTTGACATGTACAACCTTTTCAAGAACCTCCTCAATGAAAGGAATAGTTGATGAAAGTTTGTAATTATCGAGATCAAGCACATTAAGCCGCCTTAAGGACTGGAGTAGCAAAGACCACCTTTAAGTTTTGTGAAAAAAATCCTCTTTCCGTAAGTGAGGACAAGGTGATCTTGCAAATGTCAGTCTCTGCACTTCTATTTAAGGTAGAACAAGTTTGGTGGAGCATGGTTCTTTCTCACAAGATGTCATACAAATTCTGTAAATCAGAGCAGCCAAATCATAGTAGCTGGGAGTACTTGTAGACAAAGTCCAAGATGGTAGCCTCTGCACTCGACTGCAGAATCCCTTTGAAAATGCATTGGGGACAACACTCAACCTGATGAAGACAAGCTGGCCAGTGGAACACCGAGCTGTTGTCTCACGTCCATCATCTGAAAAAACGCTTCCTGATAGTAAGATAGTTTGTGCTGCTGTGCTGCTAAGCCTGTGCATCACTGTGGTGATTTCCCAGGGCATGGGCAAATACTGCTGCTGTCTGACTGCTCATAAGAGCTATGAGTAGGGGAATTTTTGAGATTAAAAGGAGGTCCAGTTAAATTCACTTTTTTGTTAACATTCTGGAGTAGACAATCGTTTTCAGAGTCCTAACTTTCAACTACTGTTAGTCAGCAGAATGAGGACTTGGAAAGCATTGCAGTTGGGAAGCCCTAATGTTCGAAGGAAAGCATTGCAGTTGGGGAGCCCTAATGTTCGAAGCACAAGGTAATGTAGACAATATGTTTCATGGGAGAAACTTTTGTAAGAATAGGTTCATTGACATGGAGAACTAAAGCAGGGCCATTAAAGAACGTAGAGGGAAGGGTACCTGTGGAGAATGTGTGGACTTTCAGAATGGGCAGACTGTTTACTTTTATTTTTATTTTAATACATGTATTTTGCTTAATTTGTGCTCTTGTTTTTGGCTGTAGCTGAAATCTGGACCATTTTGGATTAGTCTGTCTACTCCTATTCAGTCAACAAGCCAACAAATGTTTGGTGTGGGCACAGTTTTCACTTGTGTAACTTCTGCACTAGCTAATGCCAGAACTATTTTTGATAAAATTAAGCCAGTTTTAAATAAGGAAAGGATGGCTTACAAAGTATTTTGAGAGTCTTAGATCTTAAGCTGTTAAGGAGAAGGAACATATTTTGCTATTTTTGTTGTCTTGTCAGGATCAGCAAAACATTAATGTCTCAGAAAACACTTCACTAGAGCTAAAATGCCAAACTTTATTTTGTCTATAAACGGTTTAAGGATTCAAACTGATAAGTTCTGCTAACCACTTTTCTATGTTAACTGTATGATACAGAATTGCTATCTGTAGAAAGCAGAGCTCTAAGTCATGAATCTATATATCTGACTTTGACCAGTTTCGTTTTCACCAGTGTAGTTTGAGAGTATTTGTTTATACGTGCTAATGGGTTCAATAAGCTGATATTCAAGGACCTGTTTTAGCCAAGACCCAGGTATACAAATGGTACCACACAGTCTTGGCCATAAATTGCAGTAGTGTTCAAATGTGCGTAATGGTGCACATATATTAGTGAAATGCTAGTTATAAAGTAGTTTGTTAAATGCAGTCAGTGTTGGACTTTGCAGTACAACAGTTAGAACACTGAATTTTTGTGTCACTGTATGGACATACAGTCCTATAACATTTAGTTTTCTGGAGACCCCTGTTTTATCAGTTGTGTTTGTATTATAATTTATTGATTTACATTTGATTACCAGAAAAGTCTGACTGGATAGAACACAGAAAACTACAGTTTAAATTATTTCAAATTAGACATAATACGAAAATGTTGGTTGAGAGCTGATTCAAGTTACGACCATGATTTGACAGTTAGAAATATTAGTCTGTTTATAGAAAAATTAGTCTGTTTATAGAAAAATTAAAGGTAAGTTAGTATAGCGCAAACAAAAATTGCACTATGAACTGAGAGAAAAGTAGGCTTATGTTATATTTAGGGAGAGAGGCAGGGGAGAGAAACTGATAGAAGGAGGTGATTGAAGAAGGGAGATGTAAGGAATGGATAGGTATTTGTCTACATTTAGGGCTATAGTTTATTCTGGTGTTGAGAGAAAAGCTAAAAGTATGTTCATGCAAATAAAAGTGTTGCACAGGTACTGTAGTGGAGTACATTTTTGTGTTTTGTTTACCTTTTTTGCAGTTACTGGTCAGCACTCTACAGTGGAATTAGCAGTGTACAGTGTTGGGCTTTGGGGAGAAGCGTAGTTATACCTTGGCATCTGCTGGTATTGCTTAATGACTTGTGTCAGTCTGTTACACTTCTTATGTCAGGTAGATGTTATGATCAACTCCTGGTCCATATGATAAATATTCGTTTGGAATACTGAGCAAGCAGTCAACTATTCCATGTTTGGGTAAATAAATGATGTGTGGTTTCCTGTTAAGTTCCGTTTACCTTGTATGTGTAGGACAAAATCCTGTGCTTTTGAAATGTTGTAAACAAGTGCATTGTAGCTGGTTCAACCATTCTGTAAGCAGGAAGTGCACTTACTGTATTATGTGTCAAAACTGACTGAAATAAGACACCAGTTAGTAAAGGTAAGATGCATTTTTTATCTTAATTTGTTTTTATTCTGAGATTGTGTAACCTTAGAATATTTAGAGCTTGGGTTTAGGTAGACATGATGAAATTACAATTCTGATTAGCTAAGATGTACAGGGTAGTCTGCTTTGAGGATTGTGTCTGTGAGTAGTTTGCAGCACCTGCTTTGGAACAGCAGCATTGCATTATCTGCATGTCTGTCTGGTCTTTTATGTTGCCTTTATGTGCTCTGAATGCCCATATGGGAGTGGACACTGTTTTGTCTATTAGGAATAATCCAGACATTGGAAGTGCAACTTTTTGGGCACTGTTATCTGCTTAGTTTTGATGCTGTCGATGACCACTTGTTTACACTGTAGTCCATTCATAATTCAGGTTAGACTTGGGGTTTTAACTTTCGTAGGGCAATTGTATTGTTGCTAGGTTTCTACGTTGTATGTGTACAGAGGAGAGTGTTTAGTGGCTTTTTAGCTGGAGGAAAGAATTAATGTATAGAAGACTAGGGGCCCAGAATTCAGCCTTCATGTACTCTTATTACTTGACATAAAGGGTGAGGATAAATACATTGAATGTTGCTTGAATAATTTGTCAACAGTCCTGTTGTCTTACAGCAGGTAAAGAACTCCTACAAAATGGCTTTAATCCATATTATAAACTTTCTAAACTCTTACAATCTTCAGTACATTTCGGATTTTTGAATTTTTTTTTTTTTTTTTTTGATTAAGGAAATGGGATGGTGCATTTAAGTGGGTGGTTGTGTTGAGCAGTTTGTGATGGTGGTGTAGCAGACTTGTGGAATTCCCTGTATTTTTAACAGTGCTACGATCATTATGCACCCTCCCTATTGGAATATCAGAGACCGAAAACAAGCATGGGAGAAGAATGAATTTTGAAAATCGTTATTCTCAATTTTTTGTGGGGGGGGAAGCCCCCACACCCCCAGGGTTGTATATACAGAATCCGCGATTGCCATAACTCTAAGAAAAGGAGTATTTCAAGAAATGGCATCTCGGGCTTAGTATATACAAGTCTGGTCTTTGACATTGTCTTCGTAGCAGGTCCCAACATTTCAAATTTACCCTCGTGGCTCTTTGGTTTCTGATTTGTGTGTCTAAAAGAGTTTACATGTCTGTTGAGCTACTCTCGGAGGGACGGTGGTGCCTAACTTACAGTTGAGTTGAGGTATAATTGAGTTAACATGCAATCGCATAGTTTTCATGGAAGCACTAACTAATAGTGTAGGTTGTTTTGCGTAATCTTGGTATATTTAGAAACTGGGAGTGTGTTTTTTGCAATTTAGTGTTTTACAATAGTCTGTGGCAGTGATGTGTTGTTTCAGTGGTATTTTGATGACACTGTCCTAGTCCATGTTGGGGTGAATGACTTAAGACATACCTCACTGGACTATATGAAGAGAGACATGACTGAGCTCTCAGATTGTGTCCCAGGCAGGTATGTCTCTAGTCTTAAGCAGCATGCTACCTTCATCCAGGATGATGCCTCTATAAACAAAGAATGGTTTGACTTGAACAATTGGCTTAGCTTCAGGTGTCAGTCCAAGGGGATCCAGTATCTGTCAGTCTGGGAAGATATGGTCGATAGACCACATTGCGAGATGGCCTTCACCTGTTGCCTCTAGGCTTTCAGTTACTTGCAAAAGTACTTTCCTCCCCCGTAGTGCCTTTTTTAGACAGTCATAACAAAAAAATACCTGACTTAAAAACATCCACTAGAGACAAACTGAAGGTTGTGCTGCTTAATGCTAGGAGTCTAAATTGGAAACTGCAATCACTGAAAGCATTCCTTAACTTGGAAGATGCTGATGTCTGTGCAGTCACAAAGATGTGGTTCAAGGCCGCAGAAAGCACCCTGGCCATGCAAGGCTACAATGTCATCCACACGTTCAGACCTCAAAACGATAGTGAAAGAACCAAAGGGAGAGGTGTATCCATCTTCATTAAAGACAAATAACACCTCAAGACTGGTCAAACAGTACTAGAGCTACTCCAAGTCCAACTAACTGCCTTTATAAACCTCCACAGGTTTACCCAAACTATAACCACCCCCACTAGAATTGACAAAGCATTCAATCACCAGTCCATCTTGGACTGGATCCTGGTATCTGACCCCAATCTTACACAGCAATCTGGCTGTCTTCCAGATACCCTAAGTGACCATCATCCTACCTACCTATTTAGGAACAAATCCCAAACCATCAGCCAACCTATCCTCAGAGTAGTTCGTAACAAAAACCCCTTCATACCTACTAACTTCATCAGTGCACTAAAACACTGCAACTGGACTCCCCTAAATCTCTAGACAAAGCAGTTGAATACTTCCAACAGATTTTTGTGTCTAAAAGAGTTTACATGCCTGTGGAGTTACTCTGAGGGGCGGTGGTGCCTAACTTGCAGTTGAGTTGAGGTATAATTGAGTTAACATGCAATCACATAGTTTTCATGGAAGCACTAACTAATAGTGTAGCACTAATAGTGACAAAGCAGTTGAATACTTCCAACACAACCGTCCTAAAAATCCTGGACCAATATGCACCCTTCTGAACCATTAGAATAAAAACTAATTATGCCCCATGGCTAACAAATCCCACTAAAACTATAATGAAAGAAGGGGACAACACCTGGTCTCAATATAAAAAAAACAAAACCACTTCCTTAAGACAAAATTACCTACAGCTCTGGAACAAAGCCAAAAAACATATCAAACTAGACAAGTCTAACTACTATCAAAACCTACAAGAAAAATATGCTCGTAACCCCAACAAATTCTGGAACACATTGTATACTGCACCCAGGAAAGTCCACTCCACCAATGCCTGTGCTACCAAATAATCATGAGAACATACCCACACAATTTAATAGATTCTTCACTAAAACAGTCCAGACCCTTACCAATGCCCAAAATAGTACTACCTACCCCACACCAATAACTACCACAACCCACCACAATACACAAAGCAATACCCCCAGTTTTCAACTTCACCCAGTGTCCACCAAGGCAATTTCTAAACTCCTTAAGAAACTTAAACCAACCACTCTAGCAGCTGATAAGCTACCAGTATACTTCCTGCAAATATCAGCTGAAGCTATAGCCTATCCAGTCTCCATTCTCATTAGTAGATCGCTGTCAGAATGCAAAGTACCAGCCTCTTGGAAAACCTCCCATATCATCCCACTGCACAAAGGAGGTAACTCCTTAGAACTTACCAACTATCGCCCTATAGCTGTCTTACCACCATTATCAGAAATATTAGAAAGAGTAGTTCATACTCAACTTATGCAATACCTCCAGAATAACAACCTACTCTCCATATCCCAGCATGGCTTTAGACCTTCCCACAACAGCATTATCATCATTTACCAACATAGTTAATCACCACTGAAACAAGGGTCTATTTACTTCTTCCATATTCTTAGACTTATCAAAAGCCTTTGACGTGGTTAACCACAGCATGCTTCTTGCAACTCTATCTACCCTAAATATAAGTCCCTCCTGTGCATCATGGTTTAACAGCTATTTGTCAGATCGACAGCAAGCGGTCCTATGGCAAGACCAATTATCCCCCCTGCTACCAGTAACTATAGGTGTCCCTCAAGGGTCTATCCTTGCCCCTCTTTTCATTTTCCTTATTTACTAACCAGATATCTTCATCCTTGTCAACTGCCTCAGTAGTACAATATGCTGATGACACCACCCTTTTATATGTGCCGACCCACCCTAAGTGAACTACAAACCCTAACCCAAAACACCTTCACCCTAGCCGAAACCTGATTCACTAACATCAAACTTCTTTTTAACCCCCCCAAAAAAAAAAACGAATTCTCTTGGGCCTAGGTAGATCTCCTCCCCTGAGCAACAACTTCATCATCAACTCAAAAGAAAACATTCAAATTAGTCCAACTACACACGTCAAACTGCTAGGCATAGAGATAGACAATAACCTGAAATTCTACATAGCACAAACCATCAAGAAAGTTAATAAAAAGCTAGGCCTCCTCTACAGGAACAAACAGTTTATGACTAAACATACCAAAGTCACCATCGCTAGGACTCCTCTCCTATCCACCCTCCTCTATGCCTCTCCGATCTTGATTAATCTGTGCCAAACCGAACTTAATAAAATGGAATCTTGCTATAATAAGATTGTCAAGTTTGCATCTGATGCTTCTTACAGGTCCCACCACTGTCTATCCCTAAAACAGCTTAACTGGCTTGAGTTGCCTCATATACTCATGCTCAATCAACTATCTATAGCTCACAAGCTCTACTACCTCCTAGAGTTAACCCCAGCACTTCAGCCCCACATTCCCACTAGAGCCCTACGATCTAACACCCAGAACCTAATAACTATCATCCAACATAAAAACAATGCTGGTACCAGTGTAAATCACTCTTTGCCAGCACCATTGCCAAAACCTGGAACACACTACCAATCCATATAACTTCTAGCACCTCCTTCAATAATTTCAAACAACTCCTTAAAACCCACTACTTAACTAACTGGCTATGCTCATGTTACACTCCAGGTTACATCTAACTGTGTCACATGTTCAGATAAGTATAAACAGATTTGCCCTAAAAAGCTTGTAAACCCAGATAGTTAAAAAAAAACTTTTATTTTTTAAGATTTTGACTGTACTTCAATGACGGTCTACTGTACTAACTAAAACTGGTAACTTCTAATAAAATCAGTTGTATGTTCTATATTTTGTTCTCTCATGTACTGCATTCTATTGTACTGTGGAGCTTTTCTTCCCGAGCCTCCGCTGAAAATGGACCTGTATCAATTCAGACTTTCCTGGTAAATAAATAAATAAACTAGGTAAACCCCCCTTCCATATCATTGTTAGCTATAAGTCCCCCACCATGAACCATAAGAACCACTCTGCCTACCTGGACTTGCTTGAGTCAGTCACTGTACAGGCAGACACCTGATCATGGGTGAATTCAGTTATCCTTCCATCAATTGGCAGTCGTATATGAGCACAAACATGCTCACCTTAAGGTTCCTGGAGTTTAATATAAATATTCTGGAACAGAAACAGACTGCACCCCCACAAGGTGCTTGAATGTCCTAGACTTAGCACTCACCAACATAGGGGTCTCTGGGCTACCCCTGTGTGTTGCCCTCCTTGGTAAGGTCCGATTATAAATCCATCTCATGCAAAGTGAATACCATACCTGCCCCTCCCTGAAGAGCAAAAAGGATGAAAAAATTCTCTAAAGTAAACTATAGCCTCCTAAGCGATGGCATAAATAGTTTCAAGCCCCCTGTTACAAATGTCCTGTATAAACACCTGTACAAATGCATAGACTCAGCTGTACCTGAACGGATCAAAACATGGTCCTCCCAAAAAAAACAAGCCAGCCTGGTCGACATCAAGCATAAATAAGTTGTACAACAAGGGGAAGAAACCAATATCTAAGAACAAGAGGGGAACTGACTCAGCAGAGGAAAGACCCTCCACAGCTTGAACAAGCAAATTAGATGTCTTGTAAAGTTCTCTAAAGCCAATTACGAAGCTAAACTAGCTTCCTTAGCCAAGGATAATTACAAGGCATTCTTTAGCTACATTAGAAGTCTAAAAAGGAAGGTCCAGCTTTGTGCCGAACAGGTAGTGGGCGGTACCATGCACACTAACCCTAAGGATATTGGCAACCTGCTAGCAGACAGCTATGGTGCAAACTTCACCGCCCCCCCCCCCCCGTTCCCACCAGACCTACCCCAAAGCATACCTGTCACCAGTCCTCTACCTAGTATCCCCAAAGAGCAGGTCATAACTGCACTCTCCATGGCCCAGGCTGCTAACTAAATGGTTTAAGACATGACCTAGCATAACCACTTGGCACTCTCTTCAACCACAGTCCAAGTACTGGCTTTGTCCCATCAGTGGAAAACCAGCAATAGTAATTCCCTTGCTCAAAGGGCACCCATCAACCAACCCTGGGAACTATAGACCCATAAGCCTAACCAGCCTTCTCTGCAAGGCCATTGACAGACTCATCATGGACCTTAACAACGACATAGGTGACCTTCATACTCGACTCTACCCAGTTTGGCTTTAAGGGTAGATCATGCTTTTCTTCGAGAATGTCACCAAAGAACTGGATGAAGGCAAAACAGTGTATACAACCTATCTTGACTTAGCCAAGGTTTTTGACACAATCCCCTACTTCAGCATCACTGAGAAACTCTCACACAGCTGGGAATTGACCCATATGTCACTAGATGGGTAGCCAATTGGCTCACCAACAGAATACATGCAGTCAGAGTTTGGTATTCCACCTGTACCAGCAGACCAGTTACCAGTGGAGTACCACAAGGATCTGTGGTATCACTGAGAAACTCTCACACAGCTGGGAATTGACCCATATGTCACTAGATGGGTAGCCAATTGGCTCACCAACAGAATACATGCAGTCAGAGTTTGGTATTCCACCTGTACCAGCAGACCAGTTACCAGTGGAGTACCACAAGGATCTGTGCTGAGCCCCTTACTGTTTGGAATCTATTTCTCAGACGGCCAGGCGAAAATAGATGGCCTGTGGCTTACCAGGTTCGCAGATGACTACAAACTGGGTGCAATCATTGAGTTCTCCCAACAATACTACAGTAAGGGCTTACATAGACAAATGATTGGTGCCAAAGCCACAGACTTAACACATATTGTGAGTTTAGTTTATCATCACTTTCTGCAAAGGGGCAGTCCCTGCAAATTACAGAATTAACAGTACCCCTTTAGCTCAGACCCTGTGGTGAGAGATTTGGGAACACAAGTTGATAGTAACTTTAACTTCAATCACCATGTGTTCACAGTGGTAAGGAAGGCCTTATGTGTTGCAGATCTCTTAAGTAAGGGCATCTTGTCCAGAGATGAGAATGTTATAACTCCCCTGTACTCATCCCTCATCAGACCACTAATAGAGTACAATGCTCACTTCTGTATATACCTCACCAGACACCAGCAGCAGCTGAAGAGACCTTGAAGGTGTCTCACCATGAAAATTCAGGGCCTTCAACACATGACGTACGTGGACAGACCGAAGGCCCCGTCACTGTACTCCTTATCTTTTATAGTCAGCTGAGAGGCGACTTGTGCCTGGCCTACAGAGGAGCCTCGGACCCTGCCCTAATGGAGCTGCTGCACATCTGCATATGAAATGGGACAAGAGTCGCTCGCTCGAGGAATCTTAATCTAGCCTGCGACATTAAAGGGACATGCTGGAGAGACAGGTAGTGTCTCCCAGAAGTTGCCACTCCACTGGAACAAACTCCCAATTCACGTAAAACAGAGCTCTCAATGACCCTATTTAAGTGCAACTTAGACAACTGGATGGGAGACTATAAATTTACCCCGGGGGCGTCAACTATGTCCCTCTTGGATAAGGGCAGTCAGTGCTTATCCTAGACTCACGCTGCAGATGTAGACCATCTTGGTCAATAATGGAACAAGGGTTTAACATGGCTAGGCTTTTAAAGGCCCTAGGGTCAAGAGCCTAGTAACCTCCTATGATCCTTCATCTCGATTTGACTCTATTAGATGAATTGTTATTGAGCCAAATTTACATTGGCCTGTGCTGGAGTTTGATTTCTTGCAGGTTGACCATTTTCATTGCATATGTGAAGATTGGGTGAACATAGATGAAGGTTGCCAGCCTAGCCAGATAGAATTGTGCAGATAATTCTGTCATTTGTAAATATGAATGTTGAATTACAGACTTGTTTTCTTAAATGAAGGAATATGTTATGAAATGTTGAAATATGTAGCAAATTGCCCTCTGCTGTAAAGAAAGCCAAGTCAAACATTTCTTGTCTGGCCTTTGAAATTATAATTATTTCATGACGGTCTTTAATGTTTACAGTTCGGCTTCGGCCGGGCTAGATGAAGGCTTCCTGCCTATTGCTTTAAGGCTAAAGTTAATGACCAAAATTTACATGTGGAATGTCCTTTATTGCTCTGGTTTCTGCCTAGGTATAAAAGAATGTAAATGCAGTTTCTGTCAGCCTGGTAACACCAGGAAAGTGTAAAAAATTATGTAATGGGAATCAGGACTGCAATAGCAATTTAAACAGGGAGAATCAGAAGGCATTAAGCATTTTTGTCTGGACCATCTAACTCAGAGCACTGTCGTGCTCATATGTAAGTTATCTTAGACTTGTGTTTTCTTTTAGAAATATTCCTAGCCAGGTGTTTTTCTGTGAAGTCACAACTGTACTACTGAATTATTTTAAGTATTTCTGTGTGATCTCTGAACTCTTGACTAGCACTGTGTAGCAAGAAGTATTATCCTGTGTTCTTATTATTTATTATTAAATATTTTAAAACCTTTCAACTGTGGCTGTTGTGTGGAGATAATTTAAGCTCTTAAGAGTACTTGCATGTCTTTGGTAAAATTGTACAAAGCCACTCTAATAGCTTTAGCCCTGGGCTATACTACTAATTGGATAGTAATATTGCACAGTAATAATTGGGCACCCTTTTAAGGGCATTTGAGTAGCTGATAAGTATTAATGGGTGGTGGCAAGTGGAACTACTGTATAGTCTGGGAGAAAGGGGCACAGCTGGAGAAACTGTGCCAGCCTTCCCCAGGAGTATCTGTGTGGTTGTATAAACTCCTCTCAAAGTGTGTGTTTGTCAACTACTTGAGCAGGGACACAAAGCACTGGTTGGGCAGAGAGGGTGCTAGAAGTTTTAGCTTGCTCATTAAGCTAAGATCTGGAACCTATAGCTGTGCCAGCGAGGAGTCTTATTGGGGACCTGGAGAGCAATGGAGTGACCAGCCCCGGACTGACTGTGATCTCTGTGTACTCTTAAGGGAAATTGCACTTTACTGTGTGTATTTGTTATCCTTTCCTCGTATATGAGATGTCCTCTCTGGTGTTAGTGGTGAGGATTGAGACTCGTTGATTGCTGGGCCAGGGCACGGGCGTCACAGCATAGTTTAATGAGATGTTTTGGTTCCGTTTTACCAGGACTGTGTGCCACCTTTGTGTCTTATTTGCCATTTTTGACTAAGAAAATCAGGCTGGGCAGAGCACATTTTCAGAGGAGGCCTGGGAAGAGAAGTTCCATCATCTTAGTACATTTTATATCAACCAGTGATTCTTAAGGTATAAGGGAAATGACTGTTTATAAGGGAAAATATTGATTTGTAGAACGTTGTTTGTGCCAGGAGTACAAGTGTCCACTAGTTGTGTAAATGGCAGGGCCAGTCTGGATGACTGGGAGTAATGTTTTGACCAGAGTAAACTGAATAGTATGTGTAAGGATGTACTTGACCCCTGGCTAGGGCAAGTTGGGATTGATGCTGTCTGGGTGACGCTGACTAAGACACATGGAAAGAAGACTGGCTAGGACCTTGGAGCATTAATAATATCTTTTTAATCATGGAAAGAACAAGGCTGAAAACATTAACTCTTTAATTGATTAATTTATTTACAGTTTTTTTTTTTTTTTTGTTTTTTTTTTACCCGATTAGTCCCATGAGGCCAATGACCTCTCTTCAAGGGAATAAATACCTTTCAGGGGAGACCCAAGGTGGTATTCATAACTAGGGTAAATATGGCCAGGACACCAGGGAACTTCCCCTGTCCTTTTGGCAAGTGCTGTTGAATTTGTTTACACCCACCCAGGCTGCCACCAGCTTGTCCAATGGGACCTCTTTTTTTAAAGTTTCATCTAAAGGATGACAAACTCAGGAGTGCACCACCCTCCTTGCGCTGCACTGCATTGTAAGTATTAGAAGATGAATCCAACTACCTGATGTAGGAATAAACCTACAACCTTCTGATCTTCCCTGTAGATCTACTGAGACCACTAATATGGAATACACTTAGTGGTATGCTTTTGTAGACCTTTATCTTGAGTGAGGCCTGCGTATTACACTGTGGTGCTGCTACTATTTTATAGTGCATCTCTGGTGGTGGGTTTTTATCTGTACTGTGCTGTCTTGATAGTGTGTTGGACAAGCAGAAATAAAATTCCGTTGGTTTACTTGCATGCAGTCTGCTCAAATAACCAGTGGATAGAACCGTCAGATTGCAGGGGCAAGATGCATGCAATATCTCTTGTACACTTTGATGTGATGCACCTGATTCTGTTCCTCCATCAGCAATCCTTTTTTGGGGGGAGGGGCTTCAACTTTTTTTTCTTTATTTCATATGCACTTTGTGTTTGCAGATTTCTAGGACTTTGAAGATCATGTATAACTGAATGACAGACTTGCCGGAAAATTTTCTGTCACCACAGCCTTCGTTTAGTAGCTGCACAGGAATTTGAATAAACCACCAAATTATTCTATTCAGAACAAGTTATTCGGTCTGTGAAAAGTGTTTGCCCACTCTTACTTTAACCTATACCATCACTTCATGCATGTTGATGACACAAGGCTAGGGTTGCAGGTTTCTCCTATGGGCTTGTTCACCTGCATGCTGAAAAAAGGGAAACCTTTAAAATCAGGCATCCAGGCAGTGCTAATATTTATAGAATACAGCTGTATTCCTTAAATATTAATACTGTTCACACTAAGTGCACTTCTGTTGTGACTTCGGAGCCACAAAGGAAGCCCAAACGTTAAAAAAAATGGGTATATTCTAATATATATATATATATATATATATATATATATATATATATATATATATATATATATATATATATATAAAATTTCAAAGCTGTTAAAGTGAAATCAGTTTACAGAACTCAAAAACAGGAAGTTTCCACCACTGGTAATGCTCATCAAAGCCACACATCAGGAAGAATGTGAGGGTTGGCTGTGAAGCCACAGTTTCTACACCAGTGTTTCACATAAAATCATTATTTTATGTGAAATGTCATTTAGCTGTCAGCAAACAGCTTGAAAAAGGTAAAAGGAATGCAGATGCTGCATTACGTTTCACCATATTGCATGCCATCTTTAAGTATGGGACTCTCTTCCATTTACAGGATAAAAAAAAACTGCAGGGTTTGTCCTCACTATAAAATTATCACTCATTTTTATAGATGTCTGTACATTGAGCAACTCTTGTGCTCATTGTACCCTGGTCTTGTTTTAAGAAATATCGAGAGATTACTCTTGTTTGAACATTTAGAAACCTCATTCATATTTTTATAAATATTTATTCATATTTCACTATGAGTGAAGCACTGGTCAAACATGACCAATTGCAGGCTCAGCCTGGGTTGCTTATAGGTTCATAGGTTCATAGATTAGTACTAGGCTAACTGCCCTTGCGAGCCATTTCAAGCCTAGCCAATTATCTCTTATGAGACTCAAACCGTGCAGCTTGTGTTTGTAAGGCAAACGCCTTAACCATTAGGCCACCCTCCCAACCCTAATTACAAAAAATGTCATGTAGAGCTAGTATGCTGAACATTTTGTTGTGTTTGGAATACCCCATTATTTTATTTTAAGGTTATTGACATGTGTTTTCTAAAACATTAGAGGGAGCAACTGTAGTTATTAGAGTAAATACACAAGTAAGTGACAAGTGGGTATACTGCAGAACTCGGCTTTTGCAGAAGGAATACATTTTATAGTCACGTGGAATCTCCTAGTGCAGTGAAATGAACACCGTGTAGCGCAGAATGAAAGTAATAGCATATCACATGTACAAGCCCGTTCGCATACATTATACCAAGCTATCAAGAACAGAGATGTAAAATAAAGAAACAGTTCTCTGAAATCTCTGTGTGCCTAGGAAGAATACAGTCTGCTGACTGAAGCAGAAAACCAGCATTGTTTTGCTTAGCTTATACAGAGCATACAGTACTCAGAAGTCAGAACGGCAAAGCTAATGGCTGCCGTTTAATGCTTATTTACTTACCTGCTGTTTTATGGGAGAGGTAATTGTTACAGACCTCAAGGTACTGCACGTGATAAGGTAATAAAATCATTAAACGTGTTGTGTATGGTTCAGATAAGGTAGCACTGGAGTGTATTCTAAACCCTGCCTGTGTTTGATTTCCACATTATTTAAAAATGAGTGACTGTTGGTATATACAGTGTAGTCTGATCGCTAGCACATTAGGTAGTTAGACACAAAAAGGTTGTATCCTCTTAGCAGATGGTTATAACCAGCATTTCCAGTTTTTTTACTTTGAATCTTTTCTTGTGTGTACTCTTTATAATTCATTATTTGATGGGCTGGTGGAGTGTGAACCCCTCTTTGAGTTTCCAAAGCAGGTGAGCTTTATGTTGTTAATTAGGCTTAATTAAATAGTCTCCCGGACCATTGTTGTATTTGCATGCAGGCATGAATTGAGCGGCAGTGTGAGCCTTGAACCTGAAGGACTGCCAAATGAGGCCTTGTTCATTGTTTCCCTTTTTAATGGGATGCAATTTATCATTTACTTTGATAGCTTTAAAGCTGGGCTGTGTTGGACTTGAGCTGTGCTTATGCAAAGTCAGATTTCCCAAATAAGGAAAGCAAATGCGGATGTGCCTAATAATAATTTGTAGATAAGTTACTAAGTTTCATTTTGATATGCAGGTTGTCTTATTTCTAATTCCTGAACTACTGTAAGTAACATGCACGTATACAGACACATACAATATATAATATCTTAATAAATAATAGTACAATAGAAGGGCAAGCCAAACTAGGAATGAATAGGTGTTTACAAGAAAGGTAAATTTCCTGGTTGCAGTCTTGAGCAGTTACAAGAAACTGGCAAGTTACAGATTGAGGCAAGTTTTATTGTCTTAAAACATCCAAAGAACATAGCTGGAGACCTAAAGGTTTGTCTTGCACTGAGCTTCTGATAGATATGTTGCGTGGTATTAAAGTATACTTTACATCTGAGTTGAATAACACAGTTTTACAGCAACAAGACCTTTAATGAGATACAGATTACCACAGACAGCTCTTGATTAAGGAAGGTGCAAGGAACCTGAAGCAAATGACTGATTTTTGTTGGCGTTTTTTTACATCTGTAAAAGTCTGCATGCATGATTACAAAGGTTATATACCTGACTAAGTTGGCAGTAAGGCTGCTTAGTACTAACAGACTTGTAAGTGAGTGACAAAGCAGAAATCTGTTTACCTATTGTTTACTTGTATGTTCAGGTCCTCTACTGTTTACTTGTATGGGGTATGACATCTTTTATATTGTTTCCAAGATAACTGTTAGTTGCACAGAATAGGTCTTGGATGGCATATTCAAATAGGTACTTGATGGTGGCATTAAATTTGTTATTTAGCATAGTGTTTGTTTTGTAGTGATCTAGTAAGAACAAAACTCCGGTAAGACCATAGGTACTGTCCTGTAGAGTGACCTTGTATTTCAGCAGCAGAAAGTTGCATAGCACTTGTGTAGAAATGTATCTAGGTAAATCCTACTAAGTGTAGGTACCTGATTTTTCAACAGTAACCTTGGAATACTAAGCTTCCACAATTACTTTGATGTCCTTCAAGGATGCATCTGCAGTCATAACATATGGGTTGTCCTGCCTCAGGCAGCCCTTCGGTCGGCCGGATTCCAAAGTCTGGGTCTGGCCTCGGCTGATGTCGCACTTTCCCCGACGTCAGAGAGTTTGGGGTATAAAAGCATCAGCCGACGCCATTTTCCTCAGACTTTCTTGCCGCGCGGTGCCCAAAGCAGAAGCTGTTCGCGAGTGCCGGTAGGTCAGATCCAGTGAATTCAGCTACCCCACGACGTATCGGCCTGTTTAGCCTGTGCTTCCTTCAACCGACGAACTCTTAGACGTCGGTCGGAGTTTGCAGAGGAATTTTTTGGAGCCACTTTTGCTTATAAAATGCCGTCGGAGACTCCTACTTCGCATATGGTGAAAAAACGGAAGGAAAAGGACCGACACTCGCGGCCCGTGGTTTCGGCTGAAACCACGGCTAAGCCTACCGCGAGTGTCTCGTTTCGGCCGAAACCGAGTCCTCGGAGATTCCTTCTTCCGAACCCATACATCCGACCACCGAGGCCCGGGAGGCCTCGGCTGAGTCGGCTACCGAACTTCCTACCGAAACCAGTGTTCAGGAAATGTCCGACACCATACCTTTGGACATTTCTACTCCTGCACGTGGGGCAGCTTGGCCCCCTGCTTCCATGTCCATTAAGGCCTTTTCTAGGACTAATTACTTTGTTCAGAGTTGCGTAGCATGTTAATAAGAGATTCAGTAAGAGAAGATCCATCCTCATTAACAGCTGGACTAAGCCTTCAGACTTTAGCTCAGTAGATAAAACCTTACCTCAGACAGAATATAGCCCCCCATATCTGTCCCTTCATAAACCAGGATGCAATTTTTCTCCATATGTCCGTTTCCTCACTCTGCATTAAATGTTGTAAATAGCCCCAGGCTGCCAAATTTCAGAATTTTGATTAGACTTTGTTTTATTACTTAATAATATTGATCTCTCTCACTTTAGCTACAAATTCCTAGGTTTGAATGAAACCTTTTCCCACTTGTCTAGCTACAAATTCCCAGCTTTGAGTGAAACCTTTTCCCACTTGTCTTCTGTTTGCTGTTCTGTGTCTACGCTTTCAGCTCCTTTGCCAAATCGCTTAATTTTTTTTTAACTACTATAGCTTTACTCTTCTGGTATTCCTTACTTGTGGGTAGACTTTGCCTGCTGTCAAAAATTGTTAAAGATAATCCATTCAGAAAAGTGCACCTGGAGAAATAAGATTCCTGCACCTGGAGAAACAAGACCCCTCCACATGAATAAGCACAGCTATTTGTATTGCTTAGAATAGGAACACAGGGTAGTAAGTGCAGCATTTGCTGACATTTTACTTTTACTTCCCTTAAAATAAGAGGAACCAATTAAGATTATTCATCTTTGAGAAGAGACAGCACAACCTTCACATCTTCTGAGCCAAAGCTTTCAGTGCTGCCGTATGTCAACAACAAGCCCTATTGAAAAGTTTAAAGCTTTGTAAAACTCCAAAGCCTCAGCCACAGTTTTCCTCTTCAGTTTTGGAGACTGCTACAATTGAGCTCGATGAAGTTGTGCAGGAAATTGTTTACGTGTTTTACAAGTCTAAATCTCATCATGATCTTTGGTGTTCACTGTTGCAGTACCGCCTCTTGGGATTTCCTGCATGCAGGAGCCCAAGGCTGGTGCAGATACCAGAGATCTCCTTTCCCCATGGTCTGGTGGATGCCTCCCCTTTCTGATGCCAGGATGTTGGTGGTTTAAAAGGTAGCTGGCCAGCATCATCTTTCTTGCCCCAGATTTCTCATTTTAGTGATTCACTAGTCAGTCAAGTTGACCTGAAGACCTTCATTCAGATAAGTACCCTGTTGGGGGGGGGGGGGGGTGCTACTTTGTAGATGTCTGAGAAAATTCTGGGAGGCAAATTCCTCACCTGGACGTACATTCTCTTTGCCTTTTCTGTGAGGGTCCAGCGCGTGACATGCCCAACTGTCCCTATTGTGCTTACTTTAACTCTCGAGATATTGTGTATGGTTGAATTCCCAGAGAGAGAGTTGCATCAAAAGTCCTATTCTTTGCTTACATTTGATGCGGGATCCAGTGGTCCATCCTTGGAATCTGTAAAAAAAAAAAAAAAAAAAGTGGAGCAGAATCCAAAAGAAAATTAATATTGAGGAATCCAAAAGCCCCCAGAGGCTTGAGATTGTCGAAAGTGGTGAGGCACCTTTTCAGTCCCCCGCAACTGACTAGTAGTGTGGCTGAGAGCTGTGATATGATCTCTGGAGGCTGTTGTGCTATCAGTCATGGCAGTGTCTGCTTGAAACCTATCCTTGTTGGCGTTGGTTGGGTCCAAAGCCAAGAATCTGTTTTTGTTGGTTGGGTCCAAAGCCACTTTGCAGGCTCCAGCTCCTGATACTAGAGTACTAGGTACAGAGGGTGAGGGTGGCATCCCTCACATTGTAGTGCAAGAAGAGAATGAAGGCAACTGCATTCATCCTTGGCCTGAGACATTCCACTCCAAAACTCAGGCTTTAACCTCTGAAGCCAAAGCACCTTGTCTGTCAGCCTTTGCAGCCTGGGCTTCAGTCCCATTACTTTTAGGTCTCTCCGTATGACTTTTTTGTGGATTTCAAGAAATCCACACAACCACCTCTGAGAAAAGACCCTGTTGCTGGAATCAACTGTGTTAAAAGAAAAAGGGACACTTTCCCTCAGAGGATATCATAATTCCTCAGACTCTGAGGAGGAGCAGGGGCTAGCTTGTCTAAACCAGCTGTCTGTAGATTGAGTCTAAAGACAACTTGGCCTCAGCTCTGCCACCTGTGGACCTTTTTGGGATACCTGTCATAGAATGAAGGAATCCTTCAACTAGGAGGCCAAGAGGGTCTTCCAGGCCCAGATCAAATATAGACCGTTTCTGGGTCTGCCTGAACCCAGGCCCCTGGCAATCCCTTCAGTCTATGAAATCCTGAGTGGAGTGCTCAATGACGCAACTTTGCAGCCTGAGTTAATGCATTCACTAAATCCCAAGAGTTGGCACTACAACAGTGAACATACATTAACATCTACAGTACTTTTGTGCAGTTAATAAGTCACAGACTTTGAAATGTCTGGCTCATAAGGAGTTTTTTCAGATTTTAAATTCTAGGCCCACATCACCTGAAGTTGCACCCTTCCTGACTTTCTGAAGCATGATTATGACATTCTAACAGTACCGTTTGGGGGTTAAATGGAAACCTTCTGCAGACCATTTTTTTATCTGGTATATTTGGATTGGGAGCTCCATTGCCAAGTTTTCACTGAAATCTTTCACACTAAATATTTCTTTATTGGCCCTTTATCTTTGGTACCAGTTCTAGAGTGCTAGTACCAACCCTGTCAGTGTCACTGCCAGAGGCAGTGTTATCTGAGGCCTCAGGTTCCCTAGTTGTGTTGCATGCCTGGATGTCATTAGTTCCACTATGAATAGTACAGTCAGTGTCACTATTTTTAACACTGTCACTGCAGGTGCTGTTAATCCTTTTGGCTGAGCTTCTGCACTGTCGGAGGCTTTTTTGTTGCCAGTTTAGCTGTATCTGGCTTTCGATTTTTTGGCACAAGAGATCGACATTCTAAGACTGCTGACCACATCAAGAACTTCAACTATGTAGTCATCACTGCACTGGTTGTGCTTATGTCTCCGACCATCTTGGTACCAGCACTGGCTATCTCTATGAAATAGTCTCTCATTTTGCCTTTGGCTGTTACACCTGGCATGCAGCAGGACAGAGAGGTTCAAGGCCTACTACAGCTTCCTTGTATGAAGTTGGTTTGCCAACAGATATTTTTCTCCATTTTGGACTCTTTCCCACCAAAGCTGGACAGGAAGGAATTGTGCAAAGGGATGTACATAAACTCCACTATGGACTGTCCCACATACCTGTCAGCCTGTTAAAGCAAGAAATCTGGACAAAGCCAAAATAAATGGGGGGACAAAGGCACAAAAATAGGGACAGTTGTTAATATTGCTCTTACAATCTTGGAAAGTTGATAGATTAACAGGTTTTGAATTGGCATGGATTTTCTGAAGGGTATGAAACCTGAAACTTGGTCATTATATTCTGACTTGAATCCTCGGTGATTTGCTAGAAAAAACATAATTTTTTGAGAAACTGACCAAAAATGTGAGGCAAAAGTCTGTACAGTTGAGAGGTGTAGATGTTGATAACGTGGAGGAATGTGCCTCCTTGTCCTCCCCTTCTTCCAGAAGAGCTCAAGTTTTGGGGAAGTTTGGTGAGTCAGAAATGGAGATGACCCACTAACCCTGTGCCTCCTCACAAAAGATGTTACAGGAAGCCTTTTGATCTACCTGATGGCCTCCTGTGTAGGCCCCCTTTTGGTAGTCTTGCTCAAGCTGGCCATCAAATTGGCTTTGGAAAACCCTGATACAATGGTTTCTGTACTAAGGAAAGCCAACAGACACCTTCAGTCTCCTAGTGGTTAGGGTTTTTGGTTAGAAAAGACAAGATGGTCACATTTAGTGGTATCCTTGCCCTCAAATTCTCCCATTTCTGAAAACCTTTACTCCATGTTTCTGGTTAGGATCCTGTTTAGGGAAGCAGGTTTACATGTCCTCCTTTTTTGTAGGGACAGTAGGACTTTGTGAGATGCATCAGTAGTCTGCAGAGTTGTCTGGTGAACCTGTTCATAGGTGTGTACTAGGTTAATGGCCCTGGAGCCTTTACAAGCCTAGCCCATAGAAGTACCCTGGCATCATGCCGCCCAACGTTAGTTCTCATTGTCTCTGTCAAGTAGCTCCACTGGAGTGAACTTTCTATTTCCCATCCATTCATCAAGATGTCTCATGAAGAGGGCCAGTAAGGTGCTCTGCTTGACGTGTACAGGAAGTCTGTTCCAGGGCATGGGAAGTCTCTGGGTTATGAACCTGTCCCTCCAGCATGTTCTGTTGATTGTGGTAATGAAGTTGAGGTCTCTGGAGTGTGTGGTGCAGAGGGATTGGGATTTCATTAGATGTAGCATTTCTAGCAGAGCTGGGTCAGACATGGCTTTGTAAGTCAAGCAGAGATTGCCTCTTAGTAGACGATATGCGACAGAGAATAGCTGGAGTTTTTTGAGTCTGTCCATGTAGGACATGTGCCTGGGATTCTCTTTGTGGGGTATTTTTTGTGGCCTTTCCAGCTGTTGCATGTGTCTAGTGAGGTACATGCCAAATGGGGCATTATACTCTATGATTGGCCTAATGAGGGAAGAGTAGAGCGAGGTGACTACCTCTTTCTTCCTGGATGCAAAACCCTTGGTAATGAGATGTGCCACATAGAAGGACTTTCTGACCACAGTGGCAAGGTGGTGGTGGAAGGAAAGGTTGCAGTAAATTTTGTCCCCAGATCTCTTACAATGCCTTCAGTGTTCAGTGGGCTCCCATAGATGTGGTAATTAGTGGGAACAGAGTTTTTCCCAAAGGGGATGACTATGCATTTTTGGCATTAAGCTTAAGGTCATGGTTTCAACAGCAGTCATTGGTCTCAATGAAGCCTTTCTGTAGGATGTCTACATCACGTGGGGAGTTAATAATGGCTCCCAGTTTGCAGTCGTCTGCGAACTTGGGCCTGGACTTCTGAGAAGTAGATGCCAAACAGGAGAGGAACCTGGACCAATCCCTGTGAGACTCCACTCTTGACTGATCGGCAGTCTGACTTGGAGTTCACTACTTTTACACTGTGGGTTCTATGTGTGAGCCGGTTTGCAACCCACCTAGTTATACAGGTGTTGATGCCTAGTTTGAGTTTGTCAATAATCCCTGAGTGGGGAATGGTATCAAAGTCCTTGGCCAGATCGAGGTAGGCTGTATGAACTGCCTTGCCCGCATCCACTGCTCTGGTGACTGACTCAAAGAAGTCAACCAGGTTGAGCAGGCATGATCTACCTTTCACAAAACCAAATTGTGTGGGATCTAGAGTTTGGAGATTCCCTATATCCTTGTTAATTAGATCCATGATGATGCGGTCCATATACTTACTTGTCAGACTTGTCAGGCTAATGGGGTGATAATTCCTAGGGTCTGTAGTCGCTCCCCCTTTATGGAGAGGGATGACTGTAGCAGTGCGCCATTTGGTAGGGACAAAGCCTGAGGTGAGGCTGTGATTGAACAAGGCACACAGATGTGGTGCCAGTTAATGAAAAGATTTTCCTAAATGGCTATTGCTTTTAGCATTACGAACCATATGATACGAGTCACATGTAACACTGCAAAAGGTTTGGCCAGGGCTGCAGGATCTGACATGCTATCTTTTCAGCACTCATGGCTCCGGCTTGCAGCATTTACCTCAAACACATAGGCAACATGTATGAATTCCATTTTTCTCAGGACTTTGCTTATTTGACACTTATGTCAGGGCACACCTCAGAAATATTGAGAAGGAAGGTGAAACCCTCTTTGCTACTGGTGTTTTAGTCACCTCAATGCTTCTTTTCCAGGTTGCAGGGGAGCTAATGCCAGATGTGGTTCCAGCGTGTTGCACAGCAGTTAAACCATGAACTGTATCTGTGGACTCCTAGTGCTTAGGACAGCTTCCTTAAGAGTTGCTGTCCCAGAGGAAATGGTCCTCTGCAGCCACTGGGTGGCTATGGCCTTGTGTAGGTGGTCAGCAGAAACAGCCCTGAGGTCTTGCCCAACTTTTCCCATAACTACCTCCAGAGTGAGAATCTGTCCGTCCACCTTCCTGAGTGGTGGTCTGTCACTAGGACAGGTGGATTTGGATAGTAATGTCCAGAGATTCCAAAATTTCTGTTCTCATTTGACGATATGCACAGTTATTACCCTTGTCTGATGTCCCATGCCATCAGGTTTGTTTTAGATGTTCATTGTGTTTCACTGTTGCAGTCATTACTCTTGGGTTATCCTGCTGGCAGGCTACCTGCAGTCGGCCTGAATTCCAAAGTCTAGGTCCGGCGTCGGTTGCTGTCGCCTCTTCCCTGACGTCAGTGCGCCAGGGGTATAAAAGATGCAGCCGACGCCATTTTCTTCAAGAACATTGAATGTTTTCTTTGAAAAAACAAAGTTCCTTCAGGATCACCAGTTTCTTTATTTCGGGTAAGAGCTAGCCACCATCAGTTCAAGATTCTTCCATTTGGCCTCATCTTCTCTCTAAGGGCACTCATCAGCTGTTGTCTTTTGTGTGCATCTAGCCATGACTGCAGGAACACAGCGTTTTTCTCTACTTAGATGACTGGCTCTTAGCTGTTTCATCAAGTAGAGGCTCCTGAATCAAAACCAGGTAATGAACTGAAATTGCAGTAAAATCCATTCAGCTGCTCACTTTTCATTGCCTGCAGTCTGGATACTTTAGAATACACACCATGTCTATAGTTGAGATTCAGTATCTACAGAGTTTCTCTGTTTTTTAAATTTCAGCAAATACCTCACCTTTCTTTGTCACTAAGTCAGTTGCCATTCCTATGTTGTACAGTTTACAGGTGTTACATGAGGGTGCTATAGTGGACCCGAAGAGTACAGTGGTGTCAGTTGTCAGATCCTTTGTCCCATCTGTTGCAGATTGAGCTTGCACGAAGCATCTACAATGATGCACGAAGCACCTACAATGATGCATATGTCCATTCTTACAAAAGTCCATGCCTTCCAGGTACCCAGTCATTTGGTAGCAGTCTCTACTTATATGTCAGACTGGAGTGGGGGTATTACAAGGGGGGGTCCGGGGGGTATGGGGCATTACAAGGGGGCATGGGGTCTAGAGTGTCTGCATCCATGCAAAGCCAGTTTAGTATACAAAAGATGTCTGAGGTCCATCTTACCCTTTATGCTGTTCAGGATTCCCTGTCCCATGTTTATATCTATCTACTCTGGCAACATGGCAATGGTGTGGTGTATCATCATGCAGGGAGGAACCATTATTTCTTGCTTTTTGTGTGTAAGAACTTTGAGAGGATCGGAAAGGACTATGTTATCCAGTCACTTTCTAGTAGTGAGCCACACCCCAGGGAAAGGCAGCTCAATTGTATGGGCAGGCTTACCATTTTGTTGAGGTTTTACAAGTGGCCCCCAATTCTTCACTGACATGGAACCTTTTTCTGGTAATGGAGCAAATCTTGCTGGAGTTTTTTGAATCCTTTACTATATTTTTCCCCCTAATCCATGGAGGAGACCCCACCAAGGATAATGTTATCTAGAAATGACCCCCTGGAAGCTTTTATGCTTTCTCATTTTATTTAAAAATGAGCCTCACATAAAATGCAGATAAGTCAAAGGTCATTGTCATAGCACCATACTTGATTTAACATATATGATTTCCTATGCTTGTCCTTCATCTTCAAGCTATACATAGACATTTATTCCATTCTCCACTTCCATGGCCAGCAACCAATCTTTCTGTATACAGTAGTTCAAATAATTTCATTTTCTCTGAGGCCAGGTGTGAGTAAAGCTTACAAAGACAAACATGAGCATTTCTCCATCTAGGCCTTCTCTAAAAGTATGTATCCATTTTTTTTCCTCCCATTTTATTTATTTAGAAACATTTTGCCCAGGTTTTTGAGTTTGGATTGTCGCTGTTCTGTTAAAATTCAAACTACTAGGAATATCTGTCACCTCGGTGACTGACTTTAGGTTTTGCAGAACTTCAAAAAACCCAAAAAAGCCATCTGAAAGGTACAGTCCTGCTAAGAGACATAGCCCACCTTGAGATCTGAACTTCATACCTGAAAATTTTTTTGCCTTCATGCGTGTCTTTGGTTTCTGTGGAGTTTTTTTTTCTTGGAAAATGCTGTTTTTGGTTGCTTTTTACTTCACAAAATAAACAAGACCAACAAAATAAAAATAAGGCACCTCAGTGAAAACGCACCATAAGCTCCATACCCGTAAGATAATTACAGCTACAAGTCCAAAGCCCTTGAAAAAAATTAAAGTACAGAATTTAAGCGCTTTCGTCCCTCATAAAACAATGTTGGGACTTCATCAGAACAATCCAATGAATCAAATACAGGTGCTTAAATACAAATTGTTAATCAGTAAAAAGAAGATCTAATGTATTTCTTAAAGAAGCATAACTTATTAAAACACATAGCCAAATCAAATCAAAGAATATGTATAAAGCATATGTAAACAAGTATTAAATAATATTTATACATTTTTAAAGTCCAAGGCTCTCATCTTTAAAACAGGAGCTAATGAAACATACTCTCTGATTCCTGGTGGAATATTAGATTGTAATTTAATGTTGTTCTTCTTTCGGCTCTTCCCGGTTAGGGGTCGTCGCAGCGGAACTCCGGTCCACTAATACTGGCAGTTGATTTTTACTGTGCCAAGGTGCCAGCCCGATGCCCAACTTTCAACGATGGCACGCCCATTCAAGCATGTCTTTTGAATGTCACTCGACCTCAGGAAGGACATGCAGATTCTGCACAGAAGGCGCTCCAGCCGAGAATCGAATGGGAGAACCTCTTGCTGTGAGACGACAACGCTACCGCTGCACCACCGTGGCTTATTAGATTGTAAGTTAATAATCCAGTAAAATCCCCTCATTTCAATAGCAAGTTCCCACCGTCCTTCCCTTAGATTACAATTTGGTAAACCCTTGGCATTGTGAAGTATGTTTGTATAAAGAATTATTAACATTACCTTTTGAAATTCCATGTAGATGTACTTAAATTCTAGTTAGCTTTCTTTCTGTTTCTCCATCATAATAAATACCACGTCTCACGTATTGAAATATAGATCAGCCCTTTTGTGTTGGTTACCTTTTACTAACCTAACCTTATAGCCTGTCTCTGTCAAAGCAATGTTATCTGATTCTAATATGCAAGGACACTGCTTGCACATACCACACTTGGTCGTACCATTTATTGTCCGTGCCAAAGGATGTACTGAATGTTCAAAAAGATATTCAAAAATTTTTCCTGTCTTAAAAACAAAGTGGGGTTTACTGCTGAGAATATTCAGAATGTCGGGGTTACCCCTAAATATAGTCCAATTTCTGGAAATTATAGTTCTAATCTCTCTCACCATTACCAAATGGTATAATCATACTACCAGTCTGATTAGAACTCGCCAATCCCTTTTAAATGATGACTATTGAGTTTTGTCACCCAGTAATGGTTTATACTTTGATCCTCAACCTGATAAAACCTCCACCTTGATAGAATTAAGCAGCTCTAGGGGGTAGCCTCCATTTATAAACGTTCTAATAATAGTATCCATTTCAAGGTTAAAGTTGGTTGTATCCGAACACATTTGGGCCACCCTAAAAAAATGGCCTTTAATTTCTTTTAATAAATTATGGGTGACAGCTCTTATAATCTAAATAATTGTTTGAAAATGTTGCCTTTCTAACTATATTTTAGAAACAAAAGCCCCATTTACAGTATCTTTACAAAGTGTGACATCCAAATAATTAATAAAAAAAATCATACACTGTGGAAGTAAAACTAAAATATGGACACACACCATTAAGATATTCAGCACAAGCTGATGGTTGCTCATTTGTTTGTTTCCAAAGTACAAAGATATCATCTAAAAAAACGGAAGTATGTAAACCAATGTAAAGAAAAAACAGAATTAAATGCATATTTTGATTCCCAAGTGTGCAAGACCATGTTTGCATAAATAATAAACATGTTTTAAGGGCTTTGGGCTTTACTTTCATTGTAATTAGTGATGTGTGAGTTTTAAGAAACACTAGTGCTGGTATTTTGGAATTAAAAAAGGAAGGGGATAAATATATTTACATAAACACAGTAAATAGTAATATGTGGGATGGATTTATAAAGGGAAACGAACAACTGAAGTGACTGGAATCAGAAACAAAACAGTGAAGGGGCAGCATAGTTGGTTGCAATGTGTGAAAAATACATTTGAGAAGATGCATTAACAATGATTTACTGGTTTAAGAACATTACTGCATACAACATGGCTAAATCCTCCAGTTGCAAGAGGCAAATGCAGACCGACAGAGTACTACAACAAGAAGTAAATGGACCAAGACTATACACCTCATATGGCTCTGATTTTGCAGAATGCTCATGATTTTAATTTTACTTTTGACCTGTCCTTCGTAACTTCTCGGGTAATCAATGGTGATTACTGTTAAGTCAGTAATGTAATAGTCTACACTTGAATTACTATTGTTTAGAAAATGCACATTGATTCAAAATGTCTTATTTTAAGTGCATCATAGTGCAATATAAAATAAATTTTTTTAAGTCTTTGATAGACAATTTAAGAAGTTTGCTTTCACAGGAGTCCCTGAAAAATGAAGTTGGAAGGTTTGCCAAACAATTGTTACCAATTTTTAGGTAGTAAGGATTAAAATATGAGGACGGAAAGAGGCAATGGTGCAGCAAAAAGTGTGCCACTGTAAGTAGGTGGATAGTACAAGGCGGGGTATATGTGAAAACTTATGTAATGTCAATGCATTTGACAGAAGCTTAGGGGCTACGATATAATATTTTAAGGCCAAACACTGGATTATGGGATACCTAGAGGTAGACTAAATAATCAAGATGCTGGACCCCATGTGGGTAGACTCTGGAATTACATTTAAAATACAACAAAAAGTACAGAGTTCAGAAGTGGTGTTAAAATATAGAAAACGTCAAAACATGATGAAATAAACATGTGCCGTTTAGTTTTCTGTATGTGGGTGCAGTTCTCATTTAACTGTGAAACTTATAATACGGAGACTTTATAGACTGGCATTTCATAAATTCTACTACCCCCGCAGAGTCCATAAACTGTACAACTTCAAACAACAACCACACCTACTTGAATCAAAAAACTTAAGGGAGGCACTCAACATTAGACTGGATTCTTACAAACAAACCAGACAAACTAACAAAGTAGGCTGCCTATCAGCGCAAGTGACTGCATTTTTGAAATCCCTCCCCTTCAACTATTTAAATTTATTGGCCATCCTATTGTATTCTATAGTACCATAGTACAAAAGTGACCACCCCTTTCAATCCATCTTGCTGTTTTAAAAATAGTAACTCTCCACTAAACCTTAACTTTTTAAACAGGTAAAACTTGCTGCCTACTTTCACATCTAACTTCTCTAGTGCATATTGCAGTGTGCATTTTTTTTTTCATCTTACCTTTAAGCATCCCTGTGACTAGCACTTTCTCTAATACCTGCTGGAAAGCACTAGGAAGCCTTAAACTGATACAAGCACTGAGCTCTCCTTGTTAATAAGGATAAATTAATAGTAGGCACTAAACAGCCTATAATTGCAAAGTACCTTGCTAAGGTAAGGGAAAACAGCTCCTGTACTTTACAAAAAAAAAAAAAAAAGCACCAAACCAGGCATGTCCAAGGGTCAGCTTCCAGTGATTTCTCCTGTCCACCTGGTGAATCTGGGCATACTGAAGCAATGCAGCAATTGCCTCATGTACACAGACAACCCTCTCCTCCTACCACCCAACACTACAACCTGTGAGAGATGCACTTACATAGCCAAAATGGAAGCAAAGCTCTTTCCACCCAAGATTGTGCTAGACAGTCAAGAGGAGAAGGTTAACACCCACACTACACCTCAAGCAACACATAGCCCTTCTAAACCCACACCACCAACACCCACATATAGCAACACTAAATCCACATATGCAGAGGCCCTTAACTGCAACCTACCCAAGCAACAAGGACCTCTGAAACTGAAACGCAAACAAACACCAATCACAACCAAAGTGTCACATAGTTCACAACACCAATGTGCCACCCAGCAACAGCCCCTAAGGCAAGACAATGTACATAACACTTTAGACATAGGTGACTCTATAGCCTGGCACACTGATGTCCCTCTCACCAGGTTGAACAAGGAGAAAATTACAGTCAGTTGCATGTCGGGTGCCAGGATCTGCCACATAATGCATGCACGCAAATCACTCCACAACAAGTACAAATATGACTCTGTCATTGTCCATGTTGGAGTGAATGACTTGAGATGTACCTCCCTGGACTTCATGAAAAGAGACCTGGAAGAGCTCTCGGATCATGTGGCCCAGGCAGGTATGACCCTAGCCCTGAGTAGCATTCTGCCTTCGCCCAGAATGATACCACAATATAAGGACAAAATGATTGACTTCAACAATTGGCTAAGCTTCTGGTGTCATTCAAAGGGGATCCAGTATCTGTCTGCCTGGGACAACATGATTGATAGACCACGATGCTTTGCCAGAGATGGTCTGCACCTGTCGCCCCTGGGATTCAGGTTACTGGCTAAGGTTCTTGCCACCCCTATAGTGCCTTTTTTAGGCAAAGTTCAAAGGACAAAACCACCACCGTAACAGGTACAAGCATGCAAAATCTGAAGGTAATGCTATTCAATGCTAGAAGTCTAAACCTCAAAATGCACTCTCTCGAGGCACTCCTAAAAATGGAGAACATCGAAATCTGTGCAGTAACTGAGACCTGGTTCAAGGCTCCAGAGAGCACCCCTGCAATACCAGGCTACAACTCTTACCACACTTTTTGGCCACCAAATCAGGACCGAAACGCTAAAGGTGGAGGAGTGTCAATATTCACCAAGGATATTCACACCACCAGGCTAGTTGCCCAACACAATGCATCTGAAATACTCCAGGTGCAACTAACACTAGGTAAGACTGCAATCCAAATTGTAGCTTGCCATACCCCAAGATTCTCACTACACCTTTCTAAACATACTGGAAAATATTAAGATAGAACCAAACACCCTAATACTGGGTGATTTTAACTACCCTGCCATTAACTGGGAAAACTACTCATGTACCAACACCTTTGCCCAACGGTTCTTGGAATTTATAAATTCCAATGCCCTGGATCAACTAATCTATAGTTCCACCAGGGGCTCCAATATCCTAGACCTGGTCATTACCAACATGGGAAATCCTTGCTCCACACCTATGGTCACCCCCTCGTTAGTCGAGTATGACCATAAGCTAATTACCCTTAACATCCACATCCCACCCCCACCCCCTAGTAAGGAAACCTCCATAAAAAAACTTCTCCAAAGCCAACTTCATGCTACTCCAAGTCAGAAGTGACAACGTTCATGACACCCATGCAGACGGGAACTGAAAGTTCAACTGCTGAATCCTACACTAAGGCAGTGTACGAGCACATCCACTCATGCATGAATCGTGCCATCCCAAATGGAACCAAGATGCTCTCATCCAAAAAAAGGAAGCCAATCTGGTGGTCCCCTGCCATAAACAAACTTTATAACAAAAGGAAGAAACTGTTGCAGAAAAGAGGAAAATCCCAGGATGCAAAAAACTCCCTTACCATCCTCAGTAAGAAACTGAGATCCCTCATAAAATCCTCCAAAGCTAGTTACGAAAATAAAATTGCCAAAGATTCCAAAGACAACCACAAGGCATTCTATAACTGTCAAGAATCTAAATGGCAATGCTCAGATCTGCTCTGAGCTAAAACAGAATGGCATTAAATATACTGATCCTAAGGATATTGCCAATATCCTGGCAGATCGATTCAGTGCCAACTTCACCCCCCTCTCACCCCCTAAATGGCCCATCTCAATACCGGAAGATTGCCAAATTCCAGTAATAACGGCCACACAGGTAAAAAACGCACAAAGCTAAGAATACAGCATCCATGGGACCAGATGACATCCCGGGCTGTGTACTACATGAACTACAATATGAACTGGCACCTCACCTAAGTGTCATGTTTAATCATAGCCTCACCTAAGGTTTTGTGCCCACTGAGTGGCGTAAAGCTACAGTTATCCCACTCCACAAGGGGGGATCCACCTTGGATCCCGGAAACCAACATCCCATCAGTCTGACCAGCCTTATCTGCAAGGCCATGGAGCGTATTATCATGGAACTTATAAAAGACATTGGCAATCTTCAAACACTGGACCCCACCCAGTTTGGATTCATGAAGGGCTGATCTTGTCTCCTGAACCTGATTGACTACTTCAAATCAGTCTCCAGAGCCATGGACAAGGGTAAAGTAGTCCACACAGCCTATATAGACCTTGCCAAGGCCTGTGACACCATCCCCCACTCTGGAATCATAGATAAACTTACTAAGCTGGGCATTAATCCCTACGTCACCCAGTGGGTTGCTAACTGGCTTACTGATAGAACCCACACTGTAAAAGTAGTCGACTCCATATCCAGCTCCAGACAAGTGGAGTACCTCAGGGTTTAGTCCTGGGACTACTCTTGTTTGGCATCTACTTCTCTGAAGTACAGGCCAACACTAAGGGACTCTGACTAACAAAGTTTGCAGATGACTGCAAACTGGGAGCCATTATTGAATCTCCAAATAGGTTCATAGGTTCATACTAGGCTATCTGCCCTAGGGCATTTATAAGCCTAGCCAGAATGTGTTTGGCTTTCGCCACCCATTTTTAAATTTATTTTGCTATGCCCTTTTTCGAGGTTAGTATACTGTGCCTCTGTCTAACAGTGACACAGAAGTGATACCCGGGGTAAACCTACGATCTCCCATCCACTCATCAAGATTCCTCGTGAAGAGAGTCAATGAGGGACTCTGCCTAATCTGGACTGGGATTTTATTCCAGAGTGAAGGGAGCCTCTGGGTTATGAATCTGTCCCTCCAGCATGTCCTATTTATTTCAGTGCTGAGGTTCAAGTCTCTCGACCGCGTAGCTCGATGGGATGTGGATTTTCTGAGGTGCAGCATGTCCATTAATTCCGGGTTGGACATGGCTTTATACGTCGGGCACAGATCGCCTCTGAACAGGCATTATGCCACTGAGTAGAGCTGGAGTTTCTTTAACCGGGCAGCATATGGCATCTGTTTGAGCCCTTTGATCCTCTTGGTGAGGTACTTTTGGGGTCTTTCCAGTTGCTGCAGGTGTCTGGTAAGGTACATCCCAAAAGGGGCATTGTACTCAATTATGGGCCTGATGAGGGATGAGTAAAGAGGCACGATGACCTCCCCTGATCTAGATGTGAATCCCTTCATGATTAGGTGGGCTATATAAAATGTTTTTCTAACCACTTTGGCCACGTGGTTGTCAAATGAGAGATTGCTATCAACTTGGGTCCCCAGGTCCCTAATTACTTCTTCTGTACTTAATGGATTACCACCTATGTGGTAATTTGTGGGCACTTTGTTTTGCCAAAGGGATGACTATACACTTTTGGCATTTAGCTTGAGGCCATGGCTCTGGCACCAGTTGTCTGTTTCTATGAGGCCCTTTTGGAGGATGCTTGTGTCGGCTGGAGAGTCGATTATGTCGCCCAGTTTGCAGTCATCTGCGAACTTGGTCAGCCACAGTCCTTCCGTGTTGGCCTGTACCTCCGAGAAATATATACCGAACAAGAGAGGTCCCAGGACTGAGCCTTGTGGGACACCACTTGTAACTGGTTTGGAGTCTGACATGGCTCCAGCAGTTCTAACCATGTGGGTTCTGTCCTTGAGCCAGTTTGCAATCCATCTAGTGACATAGGGGTTTATATTTAAGCTGGTGAGCTTATCTATAATGCCCGAGTGGGGTATTGTATCGAAGGCTTTTGCAAGGTCCAGGTAGGCTGTGTGGACCACCTTCCCCTCGTCAATGGCCTTGGTGACTGTTTCAAAGAAATCAACCAGGTTTAAGAGGCAGGATCTGCCCTTAACAAAGCCGAACTGGGTAGGATCCAGTGTCTGTAGGTCCCCAATATCTTTATTTATGAGGTCCATGATGATCCTTTCCATAGCTTTGCAGACCAAGCTAGTCAGGCTTATGGGGCGATAGTTTCCAGGATCCGTTGAGGCACCACCTTTTATGGAGAGGGGCCACTGTTGCTGTACGCCACTCTTTGGGCACATATCCTGTAGTAAGGCTGAGATTGAACAGTAGTTTTATGTTTGGGTTTAGCTCTTCTTGGAGTTCATGTAGGATGCAGCCCGGGACACTGTCTGGTCCCATTGATGCTGTGTTTTTTGCTTTGGAGAGGGCGGCTCTTACCTGAGCATCTGAGATGTCAGGGGGGCAGCACTCTGCTGGGATAGATATTTGCCCTTTTGGTGGGGAGGGGGAGAAGTTTGCGCTGAACCTGTCGGCTAGGATGTTGGCAATGTCTGTGGGTTCAGTGTATTTTTTGTCATTTTGGACTAATTCTGAGCATATCTGGGAATTACCACCCAGGTTCCTAACATAACTAAAGAAAGCCTTGTGATTATCCTTAGTGTCCTGTGCAATTTTTCTCTCGAAGCTGGCCTTAGACAATTTTATGAGTGCCCGTAGTTTTTTGCTAATACTGATCAGTGATGCCTTCCCTTTTTGGGATTTTGCTCTGTCATTTAGTAGCTTCCTCCTTCTATTGTATAGTTTGTTTATGGCTGGGGTCTACCAGACAGGACGTCTGCCTTTGGAGGATTGGGTCTTGGTTTTATTTGGGATCATGATCCATGCATTCCTGAAGGTGTTCATAGAATGCGTTTATAAAGGATTCTGCGGTCTGGGCCGTATTTTCCACAGGCCCGGGGGCTTTGAAGGATTCCACCTCTGTTTTGAGGAGTGTGAAATTTGCTTTAGAGAAGTTTTTCACTGTGGTTTTCTGGGCAGGGGGTGGGGTCGGGATGTGAATATCCAGTGAGATTAGTTTATGGTT
>NC_056727.1:159691196-159743696 GCF_019279795.1 Protopterus annectens | reverse complement strand
TTGCCTAGGCTGCAACCACGACCATATGTCGTTCAGTATTTGCCAGTCATTTGTTCCTAAGACCCTTAAAAGTAGGCTTTCTTCATTAGCTTTAAATTCAAAAACCAATGGCTTAAATTGTTAACTGAGTGCATGGAGGGTTCCTTGAGGCCCGAAGCAGAGCCACCAAAGCATAAGGCCAAGAAACCTTGGCCTACGCCTTCAGCTGCACCTCACCGATCCGACTTATCTTCCGAGGTACTCGTCAACCAGGAGGCATGGAGTCACAGGCTGAACCCACTTCTGAGGTTGCCTTAACTTCTGCTGCAAGCACGTCTAGAGGTAGAACAGACATCCAATCTGGGTATCGAGGGGGAATCCAGGCTAGAGTACATTGAGGAACCCAGGGATTTACCACAAATGTCTGCTACTGGTCCGCTCCAGCCTAAAACATTCAAACTCAGGCATTCATCTGGACTGCTGATGCTACAAAAGATAGTCTCTCCAGCAAAGAAAGAAAACAAAAGACAAAGCCTGTCTCCACTGCAGAAGAGGCTCCTGCAGATTAGAAGGTCTTCTCGGAGTCTTTTTCGGGCCTTCATGGCTCTTAAGCAGCCTACCTCTCAGCTTGCCCCCACCCCAGCACCTCAGCCTTCCCACAAAAGTGCTAGAGACCCAGAATCTTCAGAAGAATCTTCTACTGATGAAAAATAATCTTTAGACTACTCTACTCAAATCCCCTCCTCTCAGGAATACATCTCCCCTGAGGAGGAAGAGTCAGTGTGGCCAGACTCTTCCATGGAGGAAATGTCCTTTGAGGAGACCATCCTGAAAAATGCATGAACATTTTAAGTGGAATTATTCCCAAATCTCAGATGTCCAGAAAAGGCATTACCGATTCTTACAGTTGGACCTTGGCTGTTCTGCAGGGCCTCCAGTACATCTGCCTTTTTGGATGCTTCCCACCATTTCACAAAACCCATATTCAGGCTTCAGCTCCCAAAAAGCTAGACCATTTCTACAAAGTCCCTGAAGGCTGACCGTTTCTTTTCAGGTGCCTGGTTGCAGACCCAGCAGTTAACCTCTTTTGCTACTGACAAGGCTTCAAGGATGCTCCCTACTACCTCACTACTCCCATCAGACAAGAAGAGTAGAACCCTGGAAAGGCTAGGCGAAAAGTCATACATTTCAGCCATTTTGGCTTTCAGAGCCATCACCTACCTGACACATATGACTAAATGCTCCCTAGAACTTATGTCTCAAGCAACTTCTGCCATCTCAGACCTCCCAGATTCTGAGGGAAAGCACTTAGCCCTTAGTCTTTTAGGAGCTTCTTCCCAAATGCAAATACACTCCATCAAATGCAGCTATGATGCTACTGAGCCCTGCACTACAGCACCTGCTACCAGGTCAGTAGTCAGAAGATTCTCATGGCTTAGACTTCAGCCACTGCAGGACTGTATCAAATACAAATTAATGGATGCCCCTGTGAACAATACTACCTTGTTTGGATCAGCTGCAGCTGCCCTTTTCAGAACCTTACAAGAAAAGTCTAAGGAACTCAGAGTTAAAGCATGTTTTAGTGTCCCTATTGCCCTGATTCCATAGCAGTTTTCCCTCCAAGCCTGACTGTTTACAGCTGTTCTCAGCACCAACAAAGCAAAGCTTCTAGGGGAGGTAAGAGAACACAGAGGACTAGGCCGCCTCAGGCACTACCCCAACCAAAACAGACCTTTATGGACAGCAGGGAGTATGCGACTACCCTGTAAGCGTTCCTCTCCTCCCCTTTCCCTCGATCTCCGAAATGCTCTCAAGATGTTGCAAACCCTTACCCAAGACAAATTGATCCTTTCCATAATCCAAAAACGATAGTTTATGGTTTGACATTCCATTTCCACCTTTCGGGGCATTCCACAACCACCCAGATAACTACTTCATCTCTTCCCAGACCTCCTCTTGGATTTGTGGCAACAGGGATCCATTCAGAGAGTCCCCCCCCCCCCCATACCTCCAGAGGAAAAGGATTTTATTCAGTAATGTTCCTAGTGCCCAGAAGTGATGGCCCCTGGAGGCCAGTCCTAGACTTCTCATCTCAACACCTTCTTAAAGGTTCCTTCCTTCAGAATACTAACTATACAAACCGTGTTTCCTCTGCTTCTCCCACATTGATTCATGGCTTCTCAGCCAGACATAAAAAAATGCCCATCTCCACATCCCCATTCACCCCAGGTACAGGAAATGTTCAAGTTTTTCTGTGGGTTTATAGCATTTTCGATTCTCTGCATTGCCCTGTGGGCTCTCTACAGTCCCAAGGGTTTTCACAAAATGCTTGGCTCCTGTGATTGCTCACTGCAGGCTTATGAGTATCCAGATTTTCCCATACCTGGACAACCTATTACAGACCCCATATCCTACCATTACCCTTCTGGGAAATCTGGGGTTCACAGTAAACTTTAGAAAATAACCCTCACCCCATGCCAAGATGACACTTTTCTGGGTTGCAGAATTCAAATAGACATAATGAAAGTGTCTCTACCACTTCAAAAGGCAGAGGACTTTCTGGCCTTCTTTCGATCTCTCCTCCCATTAAACCACATCATGACCAAAGAATTTCTCAGGGTACTAGGTTTTTATGGCATCAGCCATACCTGTGGTACCCCTGGCAAGGCTACACATGAGGAAATTCCAGTGGTTCCTCATCTTTCATGGACCCAACACTGTCATCCCCTAGAGTAACTCATTCCCCTCATCCCATGCCTGAAGAGGGAACTTCTCTGGTAGATCCAGCAGGTAGAACTAAACTCAGGACTACATCTACACCCCCTAGACCCAGTCCAAGAACTTTACACAGACGCATCAGACTTTGGCTGAGGGGTGGCCATGGGCAAACTTACAGTTCAAGGAAGGTGGTCCGTCTCACAGAAAAGGGAACAGATCAGTGGAAGGGAGCATTGCTCCTAGCCTTACAAACCTTTCATTCCCTTTTTCACCCAGGCACACTAAAACTGTTCCAATAACATGACTGTACTCTGGTATATAAACAAGCAAGGGGGGACCAGATCCTACCTCCTGTGCAGACTGGCTCTCCTAATGTGAGAATTCCAGGCTCAACACAGCATGACAATCCAGACCATGTACATTCCTTCCAACAGGAACCTTGTGGCAGACTCCCTGAGCAGGTCCTGCACCCAGTCCGATGAATGGATGCTTCACAGGGATGTGTTCCTGGACATAGTCCACCAATAGTGTATTCCACACACAGAATTATTTGCCTCCCCCATGGACAGACAGCTTCCAGAATTCTGTGCCAGAGTCCCAAGTCCTCTGGTTTGGAAATTGGATGCCCTCTCCTACTTGTGGAAAGGGATGCTCCTGTATGCATTCCCTCCCCTTCCTCTGATACCAAAAGTCCTGCTCAAAGTCAGGCAGGATCAAACAAAAATCTTGCTGGTGACTCCCTTTTGGCCAAGACAACATTGGTTCTCCCTTCTCCTGCAGTTAGCCAAGGGCTATCACCACAAATACCCCCAGAGACTGGACTTTTTCGCACAGAACAGAAGATCCCTTGTATATCTACACCTGTCAAAACTGCAGCTGACCCTGTGGGTGATATGATTCTAATTCCCTTCAGATACCTTTTCTCTCAGGATATGCTCAGGGTTTTTTTAGGTGTCCAGAAAGTCTTGCGTTTCCAAATGGAAAGTATTTTCACTATGGTGTCTCGCTAAGAACCAAGACCCACTGGCAGTGGGAGTACCACTGGTTCTGCAATATTTGTGAGAACTGCTCTCAGCTGGCCTGGCTTATTCATCAGTTAAAGCTCACATTAAAGGGGTCCTCCACATTAGGCCTCCCAGGAAACCTATTCCTCCTTTTTGGGACCTTAATTTTGTTCTAGAGAAATTGACATTGCCCCCCATTTGAATACGCAGCTTTTGCCTCCCTCAAACATTGCTCGTGAAAACTTTCTTGATAGTAGCCCTGACTTCAGCTGGAAAGGTGCCAGAATTCCAAGCCCTGATGGCTGCACCCCCCCCCCCACTTCTTGATCTTTCATAAGGACAGGGTATCTTTGATAACTAACCCTTCCTTTAACCCCAGTGTGGTTAACAAGATGTCTCTTAACCAGTCTATGTAACTACCAACCTTTTTCCCCTCTCCACAAACTCACAGTGAGAGGATTCTGCACTCCCTAGATGTCACAGACAACTGAGATTACCTGGACAAGACAAAATCCCTCAGAAAACTGGATAACAATTATATCCTAGAAGCAGCCACCTGGTCTACTATTTATACCTTTACCAAACATTACAAGCTGGATGCTCTCTCAAGATCTAGAACCAGTTTTGCCAAAGCCATTTTACATGGCTTTATAGAGAGTTCCTCTGCTCCTTCATCTTTCCTTCCCACTTGAGCTCTGGTATTCTCCCTGAAGTAAAGAATACTGCAGCAAGTGATTCTTACCATAACCACAGACTTTTTTCTCTTCACTACTTCAATATTCTATCCTTCCCGCTTTCCCCACTGGTCTCCTTGTCTTTCCTGGATGTATTGACCACTCCTATCCTTAGTCTGGCTTTTCTCCTGGGGCATTCAGTTCTGAGGATGGTACATGCATACATCTGTTTGATGGCCTATGTCCGACTGCAGCTGATGTCAGATGTAGCACGTATCCTATAGTGGCAAAAGACTTTTGTATACTGGGTGATGTCAGGCACCTTCTGGCGGAGATATCCCTGAATTAAAGAATACTGCAGCAGTGAAGAGAAGGACATCTATGATTATGGTAAGATTTTACACCATGTTTCTTTCCTTGGTGCAGTCTAGGAGAAAAATTTATGCAGATTAGTGTAATATGGGTATACCTTCATTTTTTGTTAGTTGAGTTTTGTACATATTACTGCATTGTTAGTTTATTTTGCCTTTATTTTATTTTCAAGGAAGATAATTGAATTAAAATTCCAAAAATGCATTTTCAATGTACTCTTGCCAAGGATGTATTGAGATTTATAGGTTCATACTAGGCTATCTGCCCTAGGGCATTTATAAGCCTAGCCAGAGTGTGTTTGGCTTTCGCCACCCATTTTAAATTAATTTTTCTATGCCCTTTTTCGAGGTTAGTATACTGTGCTTGTGTCTAACAGTGACACAGAAGTGATACCCGGGGTAAACCTACGATCTCCCATCCACTCATCAAGATTCCTCTTGAAGAGAGTCAATGAGGGACTGTGCCTAACCTGGACTGGGATTTTATTCCCGAGTGAAGGGAGCCTCTGGGTTATGAATCTGTCCCTCCAGCATGTCCTATTTATTTCAGTGCTGAGGTTCAAGTCTGTCGAGCGCGTAGCTCAATGGGATTTGGATTTTCTGAGGTGCAGCATGTCCATTAATTCCGGGTTGGACATGGCTTTATACATCAGGCACAGATAGCCACTGAGCAGGCGGTATGCCACTGAGTAGAGCTGGAGTTTCTTTAACCGGGCAGCATATGGCATCTGTTTGAGCCCTTTGATCCTCTTGGTGAGGTACTTTTTGGGGTCTTTCCAGTTGCTGTGGGTGTCTGGTAAGGTACACCCCAAAAGGGGCATTGTACTCAATTATGGGCCTGATGAGGAATGAGTAAAGAGGCACGATGACCTCCCCTGATCTAGATGTGAATCCCTTCATGATTAGGTGGTCTATATAAAATGTTTTTCTAACCACTTTGGCCACGTGGTTGTCAAATGAGAGATTGTTATCAACTTGGATCCCCAGGTCCCTAATTACTTCTGTACTTAATGGATTACCAATTTGTGGGCACTTTGTTTTTGCCAAAGGGGATGACTATACACTTTTTGGCGTTTAGCTTGAGGCCATGGCTGTGGCACCAGTTGTCTGTTTCTATGAGGCCCTTTTGGAGGATGCTTGTGTCGGCTGGAGAGTCTATTATGGCGCCCAGTTTGCAGTCATCTGCGAACTTGGTCAGCCACAGTCGTTCCGTGTTGGCCTGTACCTCCGAGAAATATATACCGAACAAGAGGTCCCAGGACTGAGCCTTGTGGGACGCCACTTGTAACTGGTTTGGAGTCTGACATGGCTCCAGCAATTCTAACCATGTGGGTTCTGTCCTTGAGTCAGTTTGCAAACCATCTAGTGACATAGGGGTTTATATTTAAGCTTGTGAGCTTATCTATAATGCCCGAGTGGGGTATTGTATCGAAGGCTTTTGCGAGGTCCAGGTAGGCTGTGTGGACCACCTTCCCCTCGTCAATGGCCTTGGTGACTGTTTCAGAGAAATCGACCAGGTTTAAGAGGCAGGATCTGCCCTTAACAAAGCCGAACTGGGTAGGATCCAGTGTCTGTAGGTCCCCAATATCTTTATTTATGAGGGCCATGATGATCCTTTCCATAGCTTTGCAGACCAAGCTAGTCAGGGTTATGGGGCGATAGATTCCAGGATCCGTTGAGGCACCACCTTTGTGGAGAGGGACCACTGTTGCTGTACGCCACTCTTTGGGTACATATCCTGTAGTAAGGCTGAGATTGAACAGTAGTTTTATGTTTGGGTTTAGCTCTTTTTGGAGTTCATGTAGGATGCAGCCCGGGACACCGTCTGGTCCCATTGATGCTGTGTTTTTTGCTTTGGAGAGGGCGGCTCTTACCTGAGCATCTGAGATGTCAGGGGGGCAGCACTCTGCTGGGATAGATATTTACCCTTTTGGTGGGGATGGGGGGAGAAGTTTGGGCTGAACCTGTCAGCTAGGATGTTGGCAATGTCTGTGGGTTCAGTGTATTTTTTGTCATTTTGGACTAATTCTGAGCGTATCTGGGAATTCCCACCCAGGTTCCTAACATAACTAAAGAAAGCCTTGTGATTATCCTTAGTGTCCTGTGCAATTTTTCTCTCAAAGCTGGCCTTAGACGATTTTATGAGTGCCCGTAGTTTTTTGCGAATACTGATCAGAGATGCCTTCCCTTTTTGGGATTTTGCTCTATCATGTAGTAGCTTCCTCCTTCTATTGTATAGTTTGTTTATGGCTGGGGTCCACCAGACAGGACGTCTGCCTTTGGAGGAGTGGGTCTTGGTTTTATTTGGGATTGCATGATCCATGCATTCCTGAAGGTGTTCATAGAATGCGTTTTTAAAAGATTCTGCGGTCTGGGACATATTTTCCACAGGTCCGGGGGCTTTGAAGGATTCCACCTCGGGTTTGAGGAGTGTGAAATTTGCTTTAGAGAAGTTTTTCACTGTGGTTTTCTGGGCAGGGGTTGGGGTCGGGATGTGAATATCCAGTGAGATTAGTTTATGGTCTGATCTTACCAGTGAGGGATACACTTCTGGTCTGGAGCATAGAGTCCCCATGTTGGTGATGATCAGGTCCAGTATGATGTTCATCTTGCATACAGCTGCAGTCATAACAGATGGGGTTTCCTGCCGTCAGGCGGGTCCTCGGTCGGCCTAATTCCAAAGTCTAGGTTCGGCGTCGGTTGTCGTTGCTTCTTCCCTGACGTCAGTGCGTCAGGGGTATAAAAGAACCAGCCAACGCCATTTTCTTCAGTCTTTCTTGCCGCGCGGTGCCCGAAGCAGAAGCAGTTCGCAAGTGCCGGTCGGCCAGCTCCTGAGATTACGAATATTTTGCAACCGAAGTCTTCTTGAAAGCTAAGTACCCCATTGGGGAAACTTTTCTTGCCTCAGACCGATGTCAGACAAAGTTAATAATTGCATTTCTTGTGGGAAGCAAATTCCGCATAAGGATTTTCATTCCCTCTGCATTCCTTGCTTAGGCCCAGACCACGACGTCTCGGCCTGTCGTTTTTGTGCTACATTCAACAGACGCACCATTAAGCGTCGGGCGGAGTTCGCCCAACACTATTTTGGCAAAAAATTTAACTACATTATGTCGTCGGATACTCCGACTCCAGTTTTGAGTAAAAGACGCAAAGATAAGGACCGACATACAAGGTCCGCGGCTTCTACCGACACCACGCCAAAGCCGACTACAGGTGGTCCGGTTCTCAGTGAGGCGCCTACGCAGCCCCTGACTACCGACGACACTTCATTGGCGGTGTCTACTGTACCCGAGGTCGCAGACTTCGGCCCACACCCCGACTACCGATACCGAAGCCACTCTTGGCGGTGAAACTCAGAGTTTAGACAGGTCTGCCACGTCTCAAGGTGTCTTCAGGCCTTCCTCTTCTTTTTCCATCAAGGCTTTCACTAAGTCTAAAGCAGCCATGCATACTAAGAGACAAACTCCACAGGGCCCTTCCCAAGGCCCCATGCCTAAAAAGCAGATGCTCAAAATGGCTGAGGATTTGATTACTCTTATCAGGGGTTCTCAACCCCGGACAAAAGGCCCAGAGTGGAGGAAGAATCCCCTTCCTCGGACCAGGCCTCCATTATTTCAGAGCATTCTGATGACCAGGAACAGGCATACTCCCCTTTTGAGGATTATGATGCAGAGGAGTCCATTCCCTCTGTCTCCCCCCCCCCCCCAGAGGATTACTCTTTTGGGGAAACCTTGCATACCTTGAGGGAACACTTCCACTGGGAAGGCCAAGAGTACTCAGACTCCAAGAAAAGGCTTAGGGACTTTCTCTTGCTCCCTCAGCACAGGCCTCTGGCTATACCTCCTGTCTTAGACATTCTAGATGATGTGTATTCGGAGGCCTACCTTAACCCAGACTCTTTACCTCCAGCCTCAGTCAAGCCTGACCGGTATTACCGGGTTCCTGACTCACACCAATTCCTATACAAAATGCGGCTGACCCAGAAACTATCTCACAGGGCCCCAAGGGAATTAAGGCCTCCACTGTTAAAAATACATTACCTTCAGAAAGAGATTCCAGAGCTTTAGAAAGGTGGGGGGAAAAAGGTATACACCTCGGCCACCTTAACGTTGTGGGCATTAAACTGCCAGTTCCATATGTTAAAGTACCAACAGTTTCTGTTATCACAGTTGAGAAGCAAAATGTCACAACCTGAACAACCAGACTTGAAGGAGTTGCAGGATTTGATGCATAGTGCAGAACAAGTGGGTAAACATACCTTGCAATGTGGTTTTGATGCTTTAAAGGCCTCATGTAGAGCTGCTGTTACAGGATCAGTCATACGTAGACATACCTGGCTCAAAGAGCAAACCTTACCAGATCATGTCAAAGCTAAATTACTAGATGCCCCTCTGCAAAAAGATGTATTATTTGGTGTTAAAGCTGAGGAGGTATTAAAGAAAATGGAGGAAAAGGCTTAATCAATGCAAACAGTGAAAGATTTCCTACAAGTACAACCTCCACGTTTCAGTAGAAATTGACCTTCCAAAAATTGGTCCTTTCCAGCCATGGACAGACCCCAAAGAGGTAGATACAGGTGCCCGAGGGGCAGAGGGCAATCTCAAGGATCGTTTAGAGGCAGACAATGGCAAGCTCCTACACAAAGAGGTGGTGAGGATAGTTCACAGCCATTCAGAAAGCAGACCCAATGACTTTCCCCTTTGCATGCCAAGCAAGGCTCAAATGGCAGCACCTTCAGGCGGAAAACTGGCATTATTTTCGAAAAATTGGCATATTGTCACAAAAGACAAATGGATACTGGACATTATAAACAGAGGCTACAGATTCCATTTTCACACCCTTCCAAAAATGGGAGGCATGCCAAACCTGCCACACAATCAAAGGGCAGAGGCACAAAGACAAATTTCAGATCTCATGGACATGAAAGCTATTCAAGAGGTACCTACACAAGAACAAGGTCAAGGTTTTTATACCAGACTATTCCTGGTACCAAGGAAGGACAAAGATTGGAGACCTATTTTGGATCTATCCATCCTAAACACATTTTTACTTGTGCCAAAATTCAAGATGCTCACATTACAGCAGCTTCTTCCCATGCTGGGCAAGGAGTCTTGGCTGGTAACATTGGACCTCAAGGAGGCATACCTGCATGTCCCAATCAGACAAGATTGCAGAAGATACCTCAGATTTCTTGCAGGTTCAACCCATTATCAATTCTCTGCATTGCCCTTTGGCTTGTCTACTGCGCCCAGAGTATTCATGAAATGCCTGGCATCAGTAATTGCCTACTGCAGACTTCAAGGGATACAAATATACCCATATTTGGACGACTGCCTGATCCAAGCGGACAGCAAGCACATACTTCTGAAACATCTGGCTTTTGTAATAATGTTGTTGAATTCTCTGGGATACACAGTCAACAAAAAGAAATCAAGGTTAATACCCTTTCAAACAATAATTTTCCTGGGTGCCAACTTGGACACAAACACCCAGATGGCCTACCTCACGCCAGAGAAACAGGGGCAACTAACTCAATACTTCAGAAAACTAGCAAATTTCACCAGGCTGACTGCAAGGAAAATCCTGCAGGCTCTGGGATTCATGGCATCTTGCAACCTACTAATCCCGTGTGCAAAGCTGCATATGAGGAAACTTCAATGGTACCTGAAAAACCTATGGTCTCAACACAGCCACAGTTTGGAAACAATAGTACCACTGATTCCATGTCTTCAAAAGGAATTTCTGTGGTGGGCTCAAGCATGCCAAAGAAACACAGGTCTCCCATTCTGCAAGCCTCAAGCAAATCAAGTCATCACAACAGACGCCTCGGACTACGCCTGGGGGGCGCACATGACAGATCGGTGCATTCAGGGCAAATGGTCCCAAAAAGAAAAGCACCTACACATCAATCAAAAGGAAATGCTAGCAGTAATAAATGCTATTATAGCTTTCAAAGATCTTCTGCATCCAGGTCAACTATTGATAAGGACAGACAACACCACAGTAATGTGGTACATAAACAAACAGGGAGGAACCCATTCATACCCCCTATGCAGGCTGGCCATGTCTCTTTGGAACATGGCTCTGGAATTACAAATCGAACTTCAAGCACAGTACTTGCCAGGCAAGGAAAACACGCTGGCAGACGACCTAAGCAGAAATATGACAGATCCACACGAATGGAAGTTGCATCCTCAAGTTTTTACAGAGATAATTCAAGCATGGGGAAGGCCAGACCTAGATCTCTTTGCCTCCCACAAAAATCACCAATTGGCAAAATTCTGCTCAAGGACTTTTCATCCACAGGCCTGGAGAGTGGATGCACTCTTTCAGTTGGACAACAATGACAGTTTATGCCTTTCCACCTCTTCCTCTGCTGCCCAAAGTTCTATTAAAAACTAGAGCAGACAGACCAAAGATGATTCTCATTGCTCCAGACTGGCCAAGACAACACTGGTACCCACTCCTGAGGAGCCTGACGCATTCCCCACCATGGACCCTACCTCTAATGCCTCTTCTGACTCAGCACAGCTTCAAAACTCTTTACATTCAGCTGAAAACACTCAATCTGGCCACATGGAAGATTCCTTAACTTCACAACAGACCCTACTCTCCAAGGAGGTGCAGGATGTCATTTTGGAGGCCAGAAGGCCTTCTACTAGAAAAGCTTACTCCGCAAAATGGAAACGGTTTTGTTCCTGGAATGAGAAAAAGGGCCAGAATCCTGGAAAACTGAATTTACCTCAAATATTACAGTATCTAGCTGAGATGCTAAACAGTGGACTTTCATTCTCCTCCATCAAAACCCATGCCTCAGCCATTTCTGCAGAATACAACACTGATCCTCCTTTATTCTCTCACCCCCTCTTAAGACAGTTCCTCAGCGGGGCTAAGAATATAAAACCCCCAAGTAAACAACCAGTACCTGCTTGGGACCTCAATTTCATTCTAGAAAAGCTGACCTTGCCTCCTTTTGAGCCAACTGCCTCAACAGAATTGCAATATTTGTCCTGGAAAACAGCCTTCCTTCTGGCTATCACCTCAGCTCGCAGGGTATCAGAACTACAAGCCCTCATAGCTGTGCAGCCTTTCATCATTTTCCATCAGGACAGAGTTTCCTTACGAACCAATCCATCCTTTATGCCAAAGGTAGTATCCAGGGTAGCTTTGAATCAGGCTATTCATTTACCTACCTTTTACCCTAATCCTCAAAACAAAGGGGAGAGACTTCTACATTCCTTGGACATCCACAGACAGCTGCGTTATTATTTGGACAGAACAAAGCCTTTCAGAAAATCAGAGCAACTCTGTGTCCTATGCTACAGGAGCTCAAGGGAAGCCAATTTCCAAACAGACAATCTCAAAATGGATAGCCCACTGCATACGCTTTTGTTACTCTTTTCATGGTAAAACTGTACCTGCAGGCATCAGATCTCACTCCACAAGGGCCACAGCTACCTCTGCAGCTTTCCTCAGAGGGGTTCCTACCAAGGATATTTTGGAAGCAGCCACTTGGAGTTCTGTGCATACCTTCTCCAAGCACTATCACCTTCCTTTATACTCCAAAACTAGAGCAGGCTTTGCCACTGCAGTCTTGCAGGGCATCCTGGCTCCTCCTAGTTCCTCCTAGTGCCTACCACCCCTTTTTAGCTTTGGGATTCTACCCATCTGTTATGACTGCAGCTGTATGCACGATGAACATAGTACAGTTTTGTTCCTACCATAAATGTAGATGTTAGAGTGCTAATACAGCTGCAGTCCAGTTTTCCCTCCCTCCTTCCCCTCTTGCGACAGGCCTATTGGCTAACACCTCCTCATACAACCTGATTGGAGTATTCATTTATGGTGTATTTGCTTGCAACTACTGTTTTTTGATTATATTGGATTGCATTATTACATAAATTTATGTATTGCCTTCCTTCTGGGGGCACCTGACATCTGGGGCAAGAAAAACTAAAGAAAATGGCATCGGCTGGTTCTTTTATACCCTTGTCGTACTGACGTCAGGGAAGAAGCGACGACAACCGACGCCGCACCTAGACCTTGGAATTCGGCCGACCGAGGACCCGCCTGACGGCAGGAAAACCCATCTATTATGACTGCAGCTGTATTAGCACTCTAACATCTACATTTATGGTAGGTACAAAACTGTACTTTTTCCCCTCTTGTGGGAGTGGTAACAAGTTGTTCCATAGCATTTGAGTTTATAAATTCTAGGAACCTTTGGGCTAGAGTGTTGGAGCTAGAGTAATGCTCCCAGTCTATGTTTGGGTAGTTGAAGTCGCCCAATATAATGGTGTTTGGAGAGACCTTCATATTTTCCAGTGTTCTCAGGAAGGCCAAGTGGGGTTCCTGGGTTTGGGAGGGTGGTCTGTAGCAGGCTATAAACTGGAAGGCAGTTTTACCCACTGTTAGTTGCACATGGATAGTCTCTGATGCTTCGTGCTGTGCCACCAACCTGGAGGTGTGGGTATCTTTGACGAATATTGATACTCCCCCTCCTTTTGTGGTTCGGTCCAAGTTTTGGGGCCGAAAAGCATGGTATGAGGTATAACCTGGTAGTGCTGGGGTGCTCTTGGAAACCGTGAACCAGGTTTCTGTTACTGCACAGATATTGATGTTCTCCATGCTAAGGAGAGTTTCTAGTGCATGCATCTTGAGGTTTAGACTTCTGGCGTTGAGTAGCATTACTCTTAGTTTCTTATCCCTTGTGATACCTATGGAGGTGGGTTTGTCTTTTGAGCCTTGCCTAAAAAAGGCACTATGGGGGTAGCAAGAGCCTTTGCCAATATCCGAAAGCCCAGGGGTGACAGGTGCAAGCCGTCCATAGCGAAGCATTGTGGCTTGTCGAGCATGTCATCCCAGGCTGACAGGCATTGGATCCTCTTTGAATGACACCAACACTTAAGCCAATTGTTGAAATTGATCATCTTGTCTTCATATTGTGGCATCATTCTTGGTGAGGGTAAGATGCTACTCCAGATCAGGGTCATACCGGCCTGGGCTACATGCTCAGAGAGAGCTCCTCTGTCTCTTTTCATGTAGTCCAGGGAGGTACGTCTCAGGTCATTCACACCAGCATGGACAATGACTGAGTCATATTTGTGCTTGTGTTATGTGGCGGATCCTAGCGCCCGACAGGCAGCTCACCGTGACCTTCTCCTTGTTCAGCCTGGTGAGCGGGACGTCAGTGTGCCTGACTATAGAGTCACCTATTATAAGTGTATCAGGTGTGTTGTTTAGCCTTAAGGGTTGTGACTGTTCGGCACACTGGCTTTGTGAGCTATGTGTTGCACGTGTTTTGTTTTGGGGTAGCGGTTGCTTGGGTGTCTGCTTTGGAGGTCTCTGCTGCTTAGGCAGATTTTTATTTAGAGCCTCCGAGAATGTTTGTGTGTGTTTGTTTTGCTGTCGTGGTAGGTCTATGTGAGACTGGAATTGTAGTGAGTGTGGTTTCCTTCTCCTCCTGACTGGTTACGCCAGTACTGAGTTGAGAGAGCTTAGCCTACAGTTTGGCTATATGGTTGCATCTCTCACATGTGTTGGAATTTGTTGGGAGGAGGAGAGGGTTGTCTGTGTACATGAGGCAGTTGTAACATTGCCTCAAGATTCCCAGATTCACCAGTTGAACCGGAGAGGAGATTGACAACTGACCTTTGGACATGCTAGAATAGTATTGGGAATTCCTTTATAATTGAAAAAAAGGGCCAATGGGGAACAAGGTACTCAAGAGGAGTTCGTGAGGGTGTAGTGCTTTTAATTTTTTAGTGCTGACTTATATAATTGCTTTAGTGAGCAAGTGCCAGGTAACTTAAATGCAATGCGTTACAGGTAACTTAAATGCAAAAACGACAAACAGTAACTTTCTTTCAAGTGAAACAAGGAAATAAGTACAGTAAGCAATGCAGATATCACTAGGGATCCACAGAAGCGCTGAAAAGCCGCGTTTTAGGTAAGTTTTCACAGAAATTGAATTCAACAGTATACATGTTTTCATTCATACAGTTGAAGTAGGGCATATATCCTGTGTTATTGCTACCCCCACCCCATCTCACAATTGAAGAGGAACTCTTTGACTATGTGAAACTGCAGTGGGTTTGAAATCGAGTGCTGCAAAGATGGTAATATATGAAATTTAATAACGCAGGTGTTTCCTGTGGTAGAATTTGTGTATTTTTTTTTTTATGTGAACGCTTAAGCGGCATAAATGTAGGTTCTTTGAGTGACTTTTTACAGCTGAGTCATTTGAAATGACAGCTGGAAATCTTCTTTGTCTTTGAGACCCTGTTGCTGTAGGTTTACATAAGTGAGCAGGAAGTTAGATGGTGTTCATCCTTTCGTGTTATCCTGTCTGCCAGTTGAGATGATTTTTACTTCCATTCTGATTACAATTCCTTTCTGTGGATGTATGATGGAGCATGAATGATTTGAAAGCTCTTTATTTCTTCTTCCTCTTTTGTTTTAATGATATAAAGTATACTGGCTTCATGGCACAGAGACATACATTCCGAGGTGTGATTCAGCAAAGCATGGCCTGAGTAGTATAGGAACATTCTGGGAAGAATGGGATTGAGAAGCCATCACCAGCATATTCCATTGGGGGGGGGGGCTACTGCAAACCTGACTCTAAGCAAATGCTTGATGCTAACATGGCAATATACAGAACTGGGGAGGAGCACCCACCCAACAGTGGATGGACACTTTTGCAGGAAATGTATGCTAATGTAGCAGTGCACATGTCCTGGCCCATCACTGTGGAAATCCTACATATCCATGCTGCCACAGGGGTTATGAAGGTTTTGCCAAACAAGAAACCTCTGACTGCCGCCGGGTTGATTCAGACTCCCCCTTGAAGAATGGCACTAAAAGGAGAGAGCCTAAAGTTTGGCAAGCAGTGGGAAGAATAATATCCACGAAAAAGTTATCCCTATAGAAAACTGGCTTCTCTTTTAATTGACCTTGTGCCTTGTTTTTTGAGGACCTAAGCAAAGATGGCTTCCATCACTTTACATTTAATGAGGTAACCTACAAAGCATTCACGGGGAAAACAAAGTTATTTGTTAGCTAAAATGAAAGCCAGGTTGGACAAGGGGCTGGTTCTTCAAAGTTGTCTTCCTGTATTGCTGTTTCTTTAGGAACTCTTAAAAACTCAAAGGACAGGTAGCATTCCAGACAAGTTTTCCACAAGAGCTTTGAATTAATCTTGGGGCCTACCTACAAAATTATCAGAGGTATATTTCTTTGAGTCCTTTGAGCTTACACAAGCCAGGTTCACCCCTTTTGCAAACTGTGGGCGTGCTAGTTGTAGAGATGGGCATCCTTGCCTTGTAAGTTTTATGGGAATCATGAGCACCTGCATCGTAAGTTTTATGGGAATCATGAGCACCTACATCTACCCCAGTGCAAGACGTAGTTTTGCCCCAAGGACCAACCAGATGCAGTTGGTGGCTTTGTCCACTTGTCTCCTGCACCGTGAGATTCACCATCCTCTTTTGCTTTGGCCCTGCCATCACCAGACCTGTCAGCATTTACTGTTGAAGGTAAACCCTTTTACAGACTTTACAGACACTGCAAGTTTTTACCTTCCTGCTTTCAATTGTGATGTACCCACAGATGCATCTTCATTCTGCATTACATCTCCTTTGATTTACTGCCAGTGACCCAGCTTCAATTTCTGCATCACAGTTGCAGCCTTTGGCAGTCGGCAAATAAAATTGCACATGTTCAGCCCCTGCAGCCCTTGCCAATTAGCATGGTTGGAAATCTGTCCTAGATATTTGAAGTAGATGCTGTTTTTTAATGGTTTTGTTGATGCTAAAAGATGACGTTGGATGCACAAGACTCTAGTCTTTAGGATTTGCAAACAACCCAACTTTTGTTTTCTTTTGATTTAGTAGCAGTTATCTTGATATTGGTCAAATGTTAATGGAGAAGAGGTCCGGTTTAAGTTGTTTTTTATTGCTTTGGGGTGGATTGATGTGATATATAGATATGAATATGTCATCACTATTTAGGAGAATTTGTAGATGGGGAGGTCTGCTGGGAGTTATGTAAACGAGCAGTAGGCATGAGGGGCTTTAGTCAACAAGAGTGAGCCTACAAGTAACATTGAAAGTGCAGTGAGAAAGAAAGCTGAATAACTATTCGGAGGCTTGAGCACCAATAGCATTGGTTTAAAGGGTTATGTCGAGCAGTGGATAGTCTAGTCTGTCAAATGCTTTTAAGTCTATAAAAATTGTTCCAGTAACTTGTCATCTATACATGCCCATTAACATGTCATCTGTAAGTGTCTGTATGGCTGGCATGTTTATGCTGTTAACCCAGAATTCTTGCTGTTTGGGAGATGGGAATACTTGGTCATCATTGTATTCAGATAGCTGGCATAGGAGGTGCAGAAATGGGTCTGAAGTCTGATTGGGTCTGTGAATTGTTTAACTTTTTGGAATTGCCTATGGCATTCTTTCCTATCTTGAGAAAAATGTGGTAAGAACAGAGGTTATAGATATGCTTAAGAGGGAGTGATGTATGTTTAGTGTAGGGGTGCAAGGCATCGGAATCTGGTGGTTTGCTGCTCTGTTTGCATTTTTTACATCAGCAGAGGAACCTGCCTTGAAGTGGAACGATGGTGGTGAGCAATGGGGGCTACTTTCTGCTGCTGGAGAGTATATTGGTGCAGGTCATGTGGAAGGAAGTTTGGAGAGTTTTCTGGAGTTAAATGCCCTTTGGAGCCTATGAATGTACTACAGTAAGTATTCTGTCTCCTAATTATTTGGTTAACTTGGACCCACGCTTTTTAGGTTGATTTAAAAGGGAGGATTGTCTGTAGATGAGATATAAGGCTTTACGTCTTTGTATGCATTTCTTAGCAAAGTTTTGAAGGTTGGTGAATTGTTACTTCTGTTGTATTGTATGGTTTCCATGCCTCGTCTGAAATTCTGCAAATCCTTGAGTTCACTGGTGAAACATCTGTTGTGGTTCAGTTTGTGGATTCTGGATATAAGTGGAAATTGTATATGTCTACAAGGGTGGTTATTAGAAAGTTGGCAACTTTTTCTGGGTCTTGGATGGATATGATAGGTGTCCCGTCAATTTGATAGGAAGTGTCGGACATTTTTTTTTTTTTTGTCATATATATAGAAGCTGTTGTCTGTCTGGGATCTAAAGGTTATTAGTTTGTCACTCTGAGTAACTGAGATGTTTGGAGTGAGAATGTGAAGGCATCTTGTTTTCTGGGCGTGTTTGCAAGGAATCCTGGAGCAAAATTTCTTTTGCTGTGAATATAGGCAATCGGATCTATTTGAGAAGTTTCCTACAACTGTCTCAATTCCTGGAAGACTCCTAGGTTCAGATGTTCGTGTTATACTGCTGCAGTCATTACACTTGGGTTATCCTGCCATCAGGTGGTCCCGCAGTCGGACAGAGTTCCAAAGTCTTGGTCCGGCGTCGGTTGCTGTCGCCTCCTCCCTGACGTCAGTGTGACAGGGGTATATAAGATGCAGCCGACGCCATTTTCTTCAGTCTTTCTTGCCACGCGGTGCTCGAAGCAGAAGCAGTTCGCAAGTGCCGGTCGGCCGACTCCTGAGATTTTCTTTCCGAATCCAGAACCGAAGTCTTCTAAAAGAGCTAAGTACACCGTTGGGGAAACTTTTTCTTGCCTCAGACCGATGTCAGTAAAAGTTAATAATTGTATTTCTTGTGGGAAGCCAATTCCTATTGTATTCCATGCCTAGGCCCTGACCACGACGTCACTGGTTGTCGGTTTTGTGCTAGGTTTAATAAGCGCACTGTTAAACGTCGGTTTGATTTTGCCCGACATTATTTTGGTAGAAAATTCAATTACACCATGCCGTCGGCAATTCCGACGACTGCAATGCATAAAAAGCGCAAGGACAAAGACAGGCATCCGAGGCCCAAAACTGACGACGAGGCCTCTTCTAGGCCAGTCGCCGGTTCTCTGATTTTCAGCGAGGCGCCTACGCAGCCCCTGACTACCGCTTCCACAGAACCACAGACTGCCTCCGACTCCCACGTGGAGCTGGCTGGGCCTTCGGACACACTAGGTCTTCATCTTACCGATTCTAAACCTACCGAGGGAACCGAAGTAGCTGAGCAATCCACAGTTACAGAGGGTGTTTTCAGACCTACCCAGTTAACCATTAAACCCTCTGTTAAGTCTAAGCCCCCTTAAAAGCAAAGAAACAGACACAACTCTCTCCAGGACAGGCTTCCATGCCTAAGAAACAAATGCTAAAAATGGCCAAGGACCTAATCACCCTGATCAGGGGGTCCTATCCCCCTCCTGATAAAAGGCCCAGACAGGATGCAGACTATGAATCTTCTGACCAGGTGTCCATATCCTCAGACTCTTCCTCGGACCTAGGATATTCTTTACCCCCTTATGAGGATTCTGATGCTGAGGAATCGATTCCATCAGCCTCTCTGCCTGAGGATTACTTCTTTGGGGAGACCTTACATGCCATGAGGGAGCATTTCCATTGGGAAGGTCAGGATTACTCAGAATCCAAGAAAAGGCTCAGAGACTTCCTTTTTATTGCTTCAACACAGACCCCTTGCTATCCCGCCAGTCTTAGACATTGTGGATGATGTGTGCACTGAATCCAGTTTGAACCCTGACTCAGTCCCTGACTCTCACAAATTTCTGTACAAAAGCCCTGTTGCTGACCCTGAAACCATTTCTCAGGGTCCCAAAGGGATTAAGGCCTCATCAGCAAAAAACCCAGTTCCCTCTGACAGAGATTAGACAGATGGGGAAAGAAGGTATATACGTCTGCAACTTTAGCAATGAGAGCCTTGAATTGCCAGTTTCACATGCTAAAATATCAGCAATTTTTTGATGTCTCAGTTGAAACAAAAGATGCTTCCAGATTCAGATCCTCCTAACTTAAAAGAAATGCAGGATTTATTGCATGCAGCTGAACAAGTGGGAAAACATACTTTGCAATGTGGGTTTGATTCCGTAGAGGCCTCCTGTAGAGCAGCAGTTACAGGCTCTGTCATTAGAAGGCACGCTTGGTTAAAAGAGCATACGCTACCAGATCATGTTAAGGTCAAATTATTGGATGCACCTTTGCAGCGAGATGCGCTGTTTGGAGTTAAGGCAGAGGAGGTATTAAAGAAGATGGGGGATAAGGCAAAATCTATGCAAACGGTGAACGATTTCTTACAGGTTCAGCCTCCTCGTTTTAGCAGAAATTGGCCAACAAAGAATTGGTCCTTTCTAGTCACAGATAGACCTCAAAGGGGCAGGTACAGACGTCCACGAGGTAGAGGTCAGACACAAGGCCCTTACAGGCCTCGATAATGGGGCACACCAGGCCAGAAAGAAGGGGAAGACAGGCCTCAACCTTATAAAAAACAGACTCAATGACTTTCCACTACAGCTGCCAATCAGTTCTCTCTTGGCAGCCCCCTTAGGAAGAAAACTGGCACTTTTCTATCACAACTGGCATTGCATCACCAAAGACAAATGGGTTCTCAACATTGTATCTCAAGGTTACAGGTTCTATTTTCACACCCTGCCAAGGCTAAAAGGAATGCCAAATCTGCCACCAAATCAATAGGCAGAGGCTCAAAAACAAATTATAGCACTCATGGACATGAGAGCTATTCAAAAGGTACCACCACAGGAACAAGGACAAGGATTTTACTCAAGACTCTTTCTGGTTCCCAGAAAGGACAAAGCCTGGTGACCCATTCTGGACCTTTCTACACTAAACACTTACCTGGATGTTCCAAAATTCAAGATGTTGACACTACAGCAGCTTCTTCCCATGCTGGGCAAGAAAGCCTGGCTCGTGACTTTGGACCTCAAAGAGGCATACCTGCATGTACTTATCAGACAAAACTGCAGAAGATACCTCTGATTTCTAGCTGGTTCAATGCACTATCAATTCTCTGCACTGCCTTTTGGCTTATCTGCTGCGCCCAGGGTCTTCACAAAGTGCCTGGCACCAGTAATTGCATTTTGCAGGCAAAAAGGAATTCAAATTTATCCATACCTGGACGACTGCCTGATTCAAGCAGAGAGCAAGGACATTCTACTAAAGCATCTGGCATACGTAAAAAAGTTAAGTTGCCTGGGGTACACAGTAAACAAAAAGAAATCAAACTAGTGTCCTCACAACAGATTATATTCCTGGGTGCCAGCTTGAACACAATGGCCCAGATGGCTTATCTCACGCCAGACAAGCAGGACATCTGACTCAATATTTTCAGTTAATGGCAACAAAGACCCAACTCCCTGCAAGAAAAATTCTGCAGGCCTTGGGCTACATGGCATCTTGCATACTACTAATTCCATATGCCAGACTGCATATGAGGAAACTACAATGGTACCTAAAGACCATATGGTCTCAACACTGTCAAAGTTTGGAAACCGTTATACCACCGATTCCTTGCCTACAACAGGAGTTTCGATGGTGGGCACAAGCTTGTCATCTCAACAAGGGACAGCCTTTCACTCAACCCACAGCCAGGCAGACACTGACAACAGATGCATCGGATTATGCCTGGGGAGCACACATGGCAGGAAAATGTATCCAGGGTGAGTGGCCCACAGAGCAAATACATCTCCACATCAATCAAAAAGATATGCTAGCTGTACAAAATGCGATTATAGCTTTCAAGGACCTACAGCATCCAGGACAATTACTACTAAAGACAAACAACACCGCTGTTATGTGGTACATAAACAAGCAAGGGGGCACACACTCCTACCCCCTCTGCAGACAAGCCATGACCTTGTGGAACACAGCTCTAAACTACCAAGTTCATCTGCAAGCAAAATTCCTGCCAGGAGAGAAAAGCACACTGGCAGACCTAAGCAGAAACAACATTATGGACCCAGATGAATGGGAACTGAATCCACAAATATTCAGAATGATAACACAAAAATGTTGGAGCCCGGACATAGATCTGTTTGCTTCCCCAAAGAACTGCCAATTACGGAAATTCTGCACAAGGAGTTACCATTCACAAGCATGGAAGGTGGATGCCCTCTCATTCAGCTGGAAAAAACTACAAGTATACGCTTTCCCTCCTTTACCGCTCCTTCCAAAGGTACTCATAAAAGCCAGGCAGGAAGAGCCAAAAATGATACTGATTGCACCAGACTGGCCACGCCAGCACTGGTACCCAATCTTAAAGAACTTAACACAAGAACCACCCTGGATTTTACCTCAAATCCCAGCGTTGCTGACACAACACAACAATCAGATACTTCACAGCCAGCTAAAGACCTTAAACCTAGCTGCATGGAAAATTCCATAGTCAAGCAAGCAATGCTTCTCTCCAAAGCTGTTATGGATGTCATTCTGGAGGCCAGAAGGCCTAGCACCAGGAAAGTATACTTGGATAAATGGAGATTCTGTGCCTGGAACCAAGCACACAGCCTTGACCCTCATGTCCCAAACATTCCTCAGATACTGCAATACTTAACTGAGATGCTGGACAAGGGCTTCTCTCTTTCATCCATCAAGATCCACGCCTCTGCTGTCTCTGCTCATTACAACACGGATCCACCATTTTTTTCTAATCCTTTGCTCAAACAATACCTCAGAGGGGCTAAAAACATAAGACTGCCCCGTAGAGCACCTACACCAACTTGGGACCTCAACTTTGTTTTGGAAAAAATTAACTCTACCTTCTTTTGAGCCAGCTAACCCAGCATAATTAAAATACATCTCTTGGAAAACTGCTCTGTTACTGGCAATAACATCAGCACGAAGAGTTTCAGAATTACAGTCAGTAATGGCAGTGGAACCCTTCCTCATCTTCCACCAGGACAGGGTGTCTTTAAGAACTAACCCTACATTTATGCTAAAGGTGGTATCAAGTGTGGCTCTAAACCAAACTATTCACTTGCCAACTTTTTATCCAAAACCACAGAACAAAGGGGAGAGACTTCTACATTCTTTGGACATTCACAGACAGTTACGCTTCTACTTGGACAAAACCAAAGCTTTCAGAAAATCTGAGCAATTATTGGTAGCATATGCTGCAGGAGCACAGGGAAAAGCCATTTCAAAGCAGACTATTTCAAAATGGATAGGACACTGTATACGTTTCTGCTATACCCACCATGGGAAACCTGTACCTAGCAGCATTAGATCTCACTCCATCAGGTCAACAGCCACCTCAACTGCCTACCTCAGAGGAGTACCTACCAAGGATATTTTGGAAGCAGCAACATGGAGTTTTGTGCATACCTTCAAACATTACCATTTGCCTTTATACTCCAAATCCAGAGCTGGCTTCACCACTGCTGTACTGCAGGGCCTTATAGCCACCCATAATGCCTTGTAGATCCAGCCTCCCTGCCTCAGCTTTGGGATTCCACCCAAGTGTAATGACTGCAGCAGTGTAACACGATGAACATAGTACAGTTTTGTACCTACCATAAATGTAGAAGAGTGTTGACACTGCTGCAGTCCAGGTTACCCTCCCTCCTTCTTACTTTCTGGAACTTACCTAGAGCATCTACCCTTTATTACCTATGGGGAGTATTTGCTGGTAACTAAAAATGGTTGTTTGCTTTTCTTTTGTATTGTTTACTAGCAATTTGAATTGCCTACTTATTTGGGGGCACCTGACATCTGGGGCAAGAAAGACTGACGAAAATGGCATCTGCTGCATCTTGTATACCCCTGTTGCACTGACGTCAGGGAGGAGGCGACAGCAAACGACGCCGGACCAAGACTTTGGAACTCTGGCCGACTGCGGGACCGCCTGACGGCAGGATAACCCAAGTGTAATGACTGCAGCAGTGTCAACACTCAAACATCTACATTTATGGTAGGTACAAAACTGTACTTTTCTGGTCCTGCTCAGCTTGTCTGCAATAATGTTTTGCTCTGGATACAGCATCAGCAGTAATAACACTTCAAAAATCATTTGGTTACCCGAGAAATGGAAGCTGTTAAAGAATTCCTATATGCTTTTTTCTCTGAAGAAGGGGGATTAGCAGTTAATTTTCTCATGTTTTCAAAAGAAGCAAGCTGATATTCGGATATATAAGCTAAACATTTCAGAATTCTGAACGCTAATGAAGAATACACTTACTTCCCAAATCAGTCAAAAGTTTTTCCCATTTTGTCAGAAGAGATAGGATTAACATTCACAGTGTTTGGCAATAGATGATTTTGCTACAGAAGTAACTGGAGAGTCTGATTTAGGATAATTTTTAAAAACGATATTTGTAGTTCTGAGAAGTTTTATACAATCTGTTAAAGGAGCATGGGTTGGCTGTCAGGAATGCTGCAGCGTAGAAAACGCACTGTAAAGCTGGTTAAGTACAAGAAAAGCTGCAGGCTAACAAAGAATCCAGCTGTAATCATATTTTTTGATGCAAAATAAAAATTTCACTCCCATGTAAACAATTCTTTCATGGTGGCAATAGTGAAAAAAAAGAGAATTCTTCCAGGGGATCTAAAGAACTTTTTCAGAATCAGATTCCTGTTCCTGTAGCGTAGGTATTGGGGAAATACAATCCCAGTCAAATTCCTGCTCTTCTGTCTGGGAATCGGTGTCAGAGAGGGAAATCTTTTTTTTTTTTTTTTTTTTTTTTTTTTAACGCATTGAAGGAACTTAAATGCTTGAAATAATTCCTTTAAAAAACCCAGTCTCTGTGAACTACAAATGTTACCTAACTTTCTGTTTTGTTTTTCTAGATCTCCTAGAAAACGACCAGTTCATGGATGGGATTGTTCCCAGGGGAATTGGTCACCCTAGGTCAAGTTTGCAGTGTAAACTGAGACCAACAACAGTAGATGTTCTTCGTCTTCCCTTGCTGCAGTCCTGACTATTGGGTATAGTCCGCGTCCCAGTCGGCCCGAATACCAGAGTATAAGGCTGACGTCGGTCATGGCGCCTTAGACTGACGTCAGTACGTCAGGGTACTAATGCGCATGACCGACGTCATTTCCTCAGTCTTTTTTGCCGCATGGTCCGATGCAGAAGCAATTTTGCGAGTGCAGGTTGGCGTTCTGAGATTTTCCGAAACCGGAGTTTCAGACCGAAAACAGAGTTGGCTAAGTAACCCGTTAGAACATTTTGGTTTTTTCTTGCCTCAGTATTTAACCGGATGTCAGAAAAAGTGAATAACTGTATTTCTTGTGGGAAGCAGATACCGCATAGGGATTATCATACATTGTGTATACCTTGTTTAGGGCCTGAGCACGACGTTGTTGGTTGCCGCTCTTGTGCTAGATTTAACAAGCGCACTATTAAGAGGAGGCTTGATTGTGCTAGGTTAGTGTTTGGGAAGCGTTGCAATTATAATATGCCGCCGGATGCTCCGGCGCCTGCTTCATCCAAGAAGCGCAAGGACAAAACAGTGAAGCCTAGGGGTGAGGAACCGCAGTCCCGGACGCCGGTCCTTTAGAAGGCTCAGGGAGCCAGGGTTTTGCCAGGAGTCTCTATGGAGTCTCAGGCAGATACTTTACTGTTACAGGATGTGCCCTCTCAGGAGGTAGGCCAGGCTGAGGGGCTTCTCAGGTAACTGTTCTTCCCTCTCTTCCCAAGGTAGTTAGGGCCTCTCCTTCTGTTGCCAAAGCTTCTTTTAGAGGTAGGCCAAGTTCAGCTTCTGTGGGGCTTCTCCTAGCATTTCGGCTCTGTGCCTAAGAAACATATGCTTAAAATGGCAGAAGATTTGATTACTCTGATTAGAGGTTCTATGCCCCACCTGATAAGAGGCCTAGGGTGGAACAGGAGTTTGATAGTTTTGAACAGTGTTCACAGGCTTCAGAGTCTTCTGTGGAAGACTTGCAAGAGTTTCCTACTTATTCTGATTCTGATGTGGATGATTCCACTCCTTCAGCTTCTCCTCCTGAGGATTTTTCATTTTCAGAGACTCTTCACTCCATGAGGGAGCACTTTAAATGGGAAGGCCAAGATTACTCTGACTCCAGAAAAGGCTTAGGGAATTCTTGTTTTGCCCCAGCATAGGCCCTTAGCTATTCCTCCTGTGTTGAATGTGGTGGAGGATGTTTTGCAGAGGCTTCTCTGAACCCTGACTCCTTGCCTCCTGCTCCTGTTAAGCCTGATAGGTATTATAGGGTGCCCGAAGCTCATAAGTATTTGTTTAAGAGTCCCAGGGCGGACCCAGAAACTGTTTCTCAGGGGCCTAAAGGTGTTAAAGCTTCTGTGGTTAAAAATCCTGTACCCTCTGATAAAGAGGCAAGGGCTTTGGATAGGTGGGGTAAGAAAGTATATACTTCTTCCACTCTAGCCATGAGGGCGTTGAATTGTCAGTTTCATATGCTGAAATATCAAAATTATCTCCTTTCACAATTGAAATCTAAGGTGGATGCTTTGGCGGAAGGTATTGAGTGTAAAGAATTGCTGGATTTGGTTCATGTGTCTGAACAAGTGGGTAAGCATTCTTTGCAGTGTGGTTTTGATGCTGTTCAGGCCTCCTCGAGGGTGGCTGCTACTAGTTCTGTTCTTCGCAGACATGCCTGGTTGAAGGATCAGAATTTAGCTGAGCATGTTAAGACTAGGATTTTGGATGCTCCTTTACAGTCTGATGTGTTGTTTGGACCGCCTGTGGAAGCAGTTTTAAAGAAAATGGAGGACAAAGCTAAGTCTATGCAGACTGTTAAAGATTTTTGCAGGTGCAGCCTCCAAGTTTAGTAGAAATTGGCCTGCTAAGGGGTGGACATATCCTGCTTATGGTTCCCAGTCTAGGGGTAGGTCTAGACGTGGTAGGGGCAGGGCTCAAGGTTCGTTTAGGCCTAGATCAGACAGTTCACCTGCTCAGACTTCTGGTGAGGGCAGGGGTCAGTCCTTTCGTAAGCAGAACCAATGACCTGCCTTTTCAGCTGCCAGTGGACTCTCGTCTGGCAGCTCCTTTGGGAGGAAGATTGTCTCTTTTCAAAGAAAATTGGGATTTAATCACTCAAGACAGATGGGTGCTGGATATTATTCATCACGGTTACAGATTTTATTTCCACACAATGCCCCCTTTCAAAGGCATGCCTGATGTTCCTCCTCCACAAAGAAAAGAGGCTCACAAGCAAGTTTCTCAGTTACTCCAGATAGGGGCCATTCAGCCAGTCCCTGTATCAGAAAGGGGCTTTGGATTTTATTCTCGCCTGTTCCTAGTACCAAAGAAGGGGAACACGTGGAGACCAATTCTGGATTTATCTATCCTCAACACTTATCTGGACATTCCCAAGTTCAAGATGTTGACGTTACAGCAACTGTTACCTCTGCTGGGCAAGGATCACTGGATGGTAACTTTGGATCTCAAGGAAGCTTACCTTCATGTGCCTATAAGGCTAAGTTGCAGAAAGTATCTGCGGTTTCGAACTGGAGATTTTCATTATCAGTTCTCTGCATTGCCCTTTGGCTTATCTACTGCGCCCAGAGTATTCACAAAGGTTCTGGCTCCAGTGATAGCTTACTTCAGGCTTCAAGGCATTCAAATCTATCCTTACTTGGACGACTGCCTGATTCTGGCTCAAGAAAAGGAACACCTTCTACAGCATCTGGAATATGTCATAGCAGTGCTAAGATGCCTAGGGTATTCTGTGAGCGAAATAAAGTCCAGTCTAGTACCCTCTCAAGACATGTGCTTTCTGGGTGTGAGACTGAATACAGCAGCTCAGATGGCCTTTTTAACCCCGGACAAACAAAAGAGTCTGTCACTTTACTTCCATCAACTATCTCATCAGTCCGTGCTGACTGCAAGGACAGTCCTTCAAGCATTAGGGTTCATGGCATCTTGTATTCTGGTGCTTCCCAATGCCAAACTGCATATGAGGAAGCTGCAATGGTATCTCAAAATGTATGGACACAGCACTGCCAAGATTTGGACACTGTCATTCAAATAATACCTTGCCTTCAAAAGGAATTCTTGTGGTGGGCTCAGGAATGTCACCTAAACAAGGGACTCTCTGTGACCCGGCCAGAGGCGAGTCAGATTTTAACGACAGATGCCTCGGACACTGCTTGGGGAGCTCATCTAAATGGAAAGTGGATACAAGACAAGTGGCCTGCCAGACTACAGCATCTACATATCAACATGAAGGAGATGTTAGCAGTCCAGTTTGCATTGATGGCGTTCAAGGAGTTACTTCTTCCAGGGCAGGTGTTGATTCTGACGGACAACACAACTGTCATGTGGTACATCAACAAGCAAGGGGGAACACATTCTTATCCTCTATGCAGGCAAGCAATGATTTTATGGGAGACTGCGTTAAGCCTGCAACTGACTCTTCAGGCAAGGTTTCTGCCAGGAGCACAGAACTCCTAGCAGATGTATTAAGCAGACAAATCATGGATCCCCACGAGTGGAAACTGGATCTTCATGTATTTCAGAAATTGACAGTGTCATGGGGAACTCCAGACATAGATCTGTTCGCTTCTCCACTAAACCACCAGCTGCCAAAGTATTGCACAAAGGGGTTTCATCACACAGCTTGGAAAGTGGATGCTCTGTCTTTCAGTTGGAAAAACCTTCATGTCTATGCCTTTCCACCTCTACCTCTTCTTCCAAAGGTATTACTAAAGGTCAGACAAGACAGGCCAAGGATGATTTTGATAGCTCCAGATTGGCCTCGGCAACACTGGTACCCACTTCACGGAGTCTTGTAAAGAAGCCTCCATGGCCTTTACCTCTGATTCCTCATCTGTTATCTCAGAAGGACGGTCATCTGCTCAATGTCAAGCTTCAATCTCTTCATCTCACAGCTTGGCATATTCTGTGTTGAAGCACGGTAGGTCTCAGCTTCCTCAACAAGTTTTAAATGTGATTATGGAAGCTAGAAGGCCTAGTACTAGGAGAGTGTACAGAAAAATGGAAGAGATTTTTATTTTGGAGTACAGCAAAGAATTTGGAGATTTCAGAGCCTAATTTGAGTGTGGCTCTTCAATATCTTACTGAATTATTGGACAAAGGTTTGTCCTTCTCTTCCATAAAGATTCATGCTGCAGCAATTTCAGCTCACTATGATTGTGACCCACCTTTGTTTTCGCATCCTTTGTTCAAGCAGTTTCTTAGAGGGGCAAAGAATATAAGAGTCCAAGTAGAGCTCCTACTCCTGCTTGGGATCTCAATTTTGTGTTGGAAAACTTACTCTACAACCTTTTGAGCCTGCAGCTACTGCTGAATTGAAATATTTGTCATGGAAGACTGCTTTTCTGTTGGCTATTACTTCTGCAAGAAGGGTGTCTGAGTTGCAGGCCCTTATGGCAGTAGAGCCCTTTTTGGTTTTCCATAAGGACAGGGTTTCATTACGTACTAATCCTTCCTTTATGTCTAAGGTGGTTTCTAGTGTGGCTTTAAACCAAACTATTCATTTGCCTACGTTTTTGCAGATCCTCAAAATAAAGGGGAAAAGATTTTGCACACTTTAGATGTACACAGGCAATTGCGTTATTATTTGAGCAGGACTAAAGATTTTAGGCAGTCTCAGCAGTTACTTGTTTCTTTTGCTTTGAGTTCACAGGGCAAGCCTGTGTCAAAACAAACTATTTCTAGGTGGATTGGCTTTTGCATTGCATTTTGTTATTCCCATCATGGCAAAGAGGTTCCAGCTGGGATTAGGCCTCATTCCACTAGGGCTACTGCCACTTCAACAGCATTTCTAAGGGGGGTGGCAACTAAAGATATTCTGGAAGCAGCTACTTGGAGTTCAGTGCATACTTTCTCTAGGCATTATCACCTGCCTATATACTCTAAGACTAGAGCTGGTTTTGCCACAGCTGTTTTACAAGGCATGTTGTCAGCTCCTGCTACTTTATAATTTGCCAGCCTCCCTTACCTCTGCTTTGGGATTCTACCCAATAGTCAGGACTGCAGCAAGGGAAGTCGAAGAACATAGTACAGTTTTGTACCTACCATAAATGTACATGTTCGAGGATTCCCTTGCTGCAGTGCAGTTTACCCTCCCTCCTTCCCCTCTGTGTTTCAGGGTGGTTGTGTAGGTGAGTTTACATGCTTATATTTTTTGTATATATATTACTGTATATATTGTACATGTTTATTGGTGCAGGTTGTTTTTGGGACTTGTCTTTTTGGGTCTTCTGACATCTGGGGCAAGAAAAGACTGAGGAAATGACGCCGGTCATGCGCATTAGTACCCTGACGTACTGACGTCAGTCTAAGGCGCCATGACCGACGTCAGCCTTATACTCTGGTATTCGGGCCGACTGGGACGCGGACTATACCCAATAGTCAGGACTGCAGCAAGGGAATCCTCGAACATCTACATTTATGGTAGGTACAAAACTGTACTTTCTTCCTTTCTAACGATAACTCAACAGCCATAGAGGATGTGCCCATCTCCTGGTCCTTAGCAGCTAATCAAGGAGCAATGCTTGTAGGATCGAGAGAGAACAATGAAAGGTCTGAGAAATCTGATTTGGCCACAGAAGAGACACTAGTGGGTGAGGCATTGAGGAAGTCTGCCTGACTACCAAAGAGTCCCATGAAACTTTCTTCTTGCAGATGAAGAGGGGAGAACCGAGGAGCCCAAAGCTTTCTTCCATGTTCTAGTCAGTAAAATAGCCTGATAAGTGGGTAGCAGAGCCTGGAAGAGACTGTGAACCTCCAGGTAAGAATTTTACAGTTTTGAGGTAAAAAGTTTAACGGCATCCCCTAAAACCACTAGTCCAAATCCCTATCTATAATTTTCCACACAAAAATTACTTGACTCTTCCAAAAAAAGTGTTTTTAAAATAGTTTTCTTCATATCAGGTAAAGTTAACAAAAGATTAACTTTGAAGAACAAGTTTTAGTGACAGCAACTAAATGTACATTTCCTAGCTTAGCTCATTACACCCTAGTGATGCCTACAGGTGTTTCCGCAGTTAGAACCTACTGACACTTCCAGCTGTCAAGTATTGCTTGTTCATATTTGCATTAATAATTCAAAAGCCATGCTACATACCAAGTATTAAAATATTTTATCTTGAAGTATACACAATGACAAACTTAACTGTATTGGCATATGACCCCTGTCTAATGCAGGTAAAGATGTATTAATTGATGTACATATAATATTTATGTCATCATCATTAGCCCACTTTTTCCCATTTTTCTACATGGGGTCAGGGTATCGTGTTAACTGCCACTGTAGCCAACTCTCTCGATTCAGTGCCACACACCTGCCTTCTTCAGCATTCAGGCCTGACTGTCGCAGATCTTCTTTCACACAGTCCATCCACCTCTTTGATGGACGTCCTCGCTTCCTCTAACCTTCTTCTTGTCTGTCTCAAATCTTCCTCACCAGATTGCCTTCTGCTTTTCTGCACATGTTCAAACCACGGTAATATGTTCTCTTTGATCTTTTCTGCAATTGGAGCCACTTTGTCTTCTGCTCTTATGTCCTCGTTTCTTCGTCTGTGCCACAGTGTGCATCCTACCACCCTTCTCAGGCACTTCATTTCCATCACCTCCAGCTTCTTCAACTATTCTGCCTTTACTGCCTAGGTTTCTGTACCATACAGTAGTACTGGTCACACCACTGTCTTGTACACCTTACTTTTCAGCTTCTTTGGCATTCTGTCATAGACTACACCTGGCATTCTGTGCCACTTGGCTGCAGTCCCTCTGATTCTGGATTTGACCTCTTCATTCAGACTTCCCTTTTCCTCAACCACCCCTCCCAGATACTTGAAGCTGTTTACCAGTTACCACCATCTTCCCTTCTATCTCTAGTCTCTCCTTCTGATTTCCCCAGTTTGCTGCCATTACCACTGTCTTATCTGTGCTTAGTGTCATCCTATGTGCTTTTAGTTTTGCATTCCATTCTCCTATCCTTTGCTGACGTTCTTGGTCATAGTCTGCCTGTAATGCCACATCGTCTGCATACAGCACCTTTGCTGATATGTCCTCTCCGACCTGTTTGCTAATGTAGTCCATCACCAGTACGAACAGCAGTGGGCTCAGAGCTGAATCCTGGTGTACACCCACTCCAACTGGGAACCCCTCTGTGAGGCCGAACACTGTTCATACTTGAGTCATTGGATCCTTGTACATAGCCTGCACTAATTCTACCAATGTTTCTGGGACTTCAAACCATCGCAGTACTGCCCAGATCAGCTTTCCTGGGACCTTGTCGTATGCTTTCTCCAAGACTAGGAATGCCCAGTTGGACTCTCTCCTCATCTCTAGCTACTTCTCAGGTAACTGTCTCACTGCAAACCTCGGGTCAGCTGTGCTGCATCCTGGTCTGAATCCAAACTGCTCACCTCCCATCTTAATCAATCACCCTCTCCAGAATTTTCATGCAGTGTGATTGGAGTTTGATGCCTCTGTACTGCCCACAGTTATGGATTTCCCCTTTGTTCTTGTACACTGGCATGAGTATGCTTATTCTCCAGTCATCTGGAATACGCCTTTCTCTCCACACTGCTCTGAGTACCCTCAGGAGCCATTTCTCCCCTATCTCACTCAGCATCTTTATCATATCTGCTGTAACCTCATATGAGCCTGCTGCTTTCCCTGACTTCATCTTCCTTAGTGCTGTTCTTACTACTTCTGGGGTGGGCTCCTCTTCTTCTCCTCTCATTATAGGCTGTTTCTGGGGCAGAACAGCTTCTGTGGGGTTTTCTTCATACAGAAGCTGTTGGAAATGCTCCTTCCATCTGCCTTTGATGTACTGTGGACTGATGAGCAGGTTGTTGTTGGCATCTCTTATGAAGGGTGTATGACTATTTATTTATATTGTCATAAATTTCTCTAAATATCTTGACCACCAAGTAGTGCAGACAGAATTGCTTAGCCTCATATGAAAGCTGTCAGCCAGCTGAACAAAATAGTGCCAAAAGTATGTGTGTAACTTGAGTGATTGCTGAGATATTTTTAAGTTGTTTACAAAATATTATAAATTTAATACTCACTGTGTTTGCTGTGTCTTGTAAGAATCAGTGTAAGACCTAATATCGAAAGAATATTGCCACTATAAAAAATGATTTTTGCTCGGGAGTTTGACATTTAAATTTTTTAGTAACTCCATATGGTTCTAGAGATAAGAACATTTGTTTGAAATGTGGCAACATAATTTGATTTTATCAAAAAGCTTAGGCTATGCCTATTGGAAGTTACAGTGCAAACTTCCAAACCTCCACTGGGGGAAGTAACTTTCCACCAGAAAAAGTAAACTTTTCTTCAGAAAATTAGGTAAAGTTAATTTTTTTCCCAGAAGAGTATGTATCTGCCTAACACTCAAAGCCAGCAGAGAGAGTGCAATTCTACTGCAAGAACGTTCTAAAGGTTTGACACCCAAATGACAATGACTTTCAGTGCTTAGGGTACCTGGAACGTGCCCTAAAGCTTTGGTTGCTGGCTGGTTGCCATATCCTTGTCAGGATATACTGTACCCCATGCAACAGTGATCGAATGAACATCACTTAAGTCTGTTGTCCTGAAAGTCATTCCATCTGCTAGGCTTGGCAAACACTTTTGGAATTCTAGCCATTAAAGCAAGCCCCGCACATCCTTTTGCTCCTGGGGCACTGGCTTTGGACTCCTGTATATTTTTGTTATAGTGTTATTCACGCAGCTGTGCTTTCTAAAGAAAAGTGGTCAGTGTCATTTTCTAGTAGTCTCACTTTAAAAAAGTGAGTTTTCCTGTGCATCCTTTTAAAATAAGTCATCGAGATCTGTTGCCTATGTGTCCTTTGCTGTGGTTGTGCCTAAGCACCTTATGCTCGAGTATTGTTTTCCTCTAATTCCTGTAATATTACTCTGTGGTACTGCATGTACTTCAGAGAATGTATTTTGTGGTTTCGCTGGGTGAGTGCAATCACAGTTACTGTATGTAAGTTGAATGTGATGGAGCAGGGATCTTTTTTTTTCCTTCTTTCACATACAAGATGCAAAGAATTAGTGTATATATAGATCTGATGTCCATTTCATTATGCATTATCAATGGGTCTTCAGATCCGTCCTCGGATCCAACTCAGCCATTTCTTCCAGACATACAATCTGAGCCTCAAATTCCTCTCTCTCTCTCCAATGATGCCCCACTCATTCTCAGTCCCTCAGATCTCGTGTGCCGCTTTCCAGAGCAGTTCTGAGCCTCTGTTTCAGATAAGTGGTTTTCATTTACTTCTGTTGTATTATGAGCTCTTTCCTTACCTTCTAAGTGTTTTAGGTGTATTCTGTCACTGCTAGCCGGTACTTTCCCTCCCTTCTTGGGTAGCTCTCTCCCGTTTTTGAAGTTTGTCACTGGTGTTAGGGTTTTCAGGCCTTCTGCCTTCTTCCTTTCTCTTCTTATTCTACAAAAAAAAAAAATTCCCTGTATTTATAATTTGTTTCTGTTAAGTTAGTAGTGTAGTGTGTGTGTGTGTGTGTGTGTGTGTATGTGTGTGTGTGTGTGTCTGTGTGTGGTTATTCAGAATGTTGGACAAAAGGTGTGCCTCTTGTGAGAGTAAGATTCCCCAGTCAGATGCCTGCAGAGGTATGTGTATTATCTTGGCCCAGGGGACTTAGAGGCTCTGTGCGTTATCTGCTCAGCCTTCAATCCCCGAGCCCTTGCTGATTGGTGAAACAAGCTGATCTTAAGATGCCTTTTTCTGTTCTCAAGAGGTCAGACGCCTATCCCTAAGAAGCGTGCCCCCTCAAGTACAAAAGGGACCACGACTTCTGCTCCTGAGAAGTAAACTGTTGGATCCATAGTCTTCAGAACACTCCTGTTCCCACTTCTGTCTGGAGCCGAGAGATCCTTAGGATCCAGTAAAGCTGCCGCCAGCCAAGACTTTGTTTCTGAGATCCTCAGCCCTTGGGTCCGAGCAGTCTGTCAGATCCCATGGATGTAGTTTGGGTCCGCAGCCCTTCATCTCCAGAGCAGACTCCTTTGGGTCATTTGGGTCAGACTCACCCGGACTGGAGGTCCTGGAGCCATACTCCACTTCGGAGTAAATTTCCTTCCCCTGTCCCAACCAGTCTGTCTCCAGTCAGGCCCACACATTCTTCTGTCTCCTCTAGATCCTCTTGGATGTCCCACTCCAATATGGATGGAATGACTAGGAGTTTTGTCGAAGCCCAGATCCAGCTGGGGATCTTTACCTTCTCTCACCCATGCTGGATCCGTGAGAATACCAACCCCGATACCACAGCCTCTTTCGCCAATCCGACCCTCAGTTTCAGAGTTGCAGGGCCTGGCCTTCCCGAGTGGACAGTTGTCATAGCGCAGAATATATTTATCTTCAACTCTGGCAGTGTCCCAGACTAGCTCGGCTCTGGGAGTGGGTCCCGGACCAGAGATGTTGGCTCCAAGTCCTCAGGACTGCGGTCGGCTCTGACCTTTTTAGAGCGGTCTCTCCCCCTGGGGGCCTTGGCCCTCAATAGATTTTGGCCGGTGCCTTCTGAAGTGCCTGATCCATGGTGGCTTCATCTTTCTGTCCTTTGGCAGCTCCGACTCCTGGGATGGGAGGTCAAGTTCTCCTGGCGATGTCTGCCTTCCAGGTGGCAGGAGAGGGGTTTCTCCACACCTCAAGATGGTCCATGGTCAGCCCCTCCTGGAGAACCTCCAGACTACTCTTCAGGAAGTCCCCCTTTCTGCTTAGTCCTCTCCTGAGTACCCCAACAAGGAGGCTGCACGGAAGTGAGAGGAAGTACGTAGACTTCCCTTTGGAGTCTTTGACAGAGGACACTGACTTCAGTGGGGTGGAAGGGTCCCCCCAAATCTCCACCCGATTATCTCCTTTGGGGATATCTTAAAAATTCTGAAACAAAAGGATGGCTGGTCATCCCAACCCCCTTCCTCAGAGGAGTCAGTGTTCCTGGAGGCATTCGGAACTGGCCCATCTATGTCCTCGGTGACACCACCAGCGGACAGGATCATTAACTTTATTGCTCACCGGGCTTGGAAGGAGCCTGACACCATGGAACCCATGCCCAAGCATGCTGGCAAATACCTTGGTCCCCCCAGTGATCGCCCATTATGGTGTAAGGATGTCCCACTTGATGCCATTGTGGTGTCAGCAGCCACTAAGAAAGAGCTACCTGAGCAGAGCTCCACTGTTCATCTCCTGAACAAGGAGTCTCTGGCTTTGGACAGGCATGGGAAGCACGTGTATTCCTCGGCCACCTTTACACTGAGAGCATTGAATTCTTTAGCACACTTTACGCACCTTCAGAGAGATCTGATTAAGGAAATCTAGACATCTCTGATGCAGTCTTTGTCTGATGGACTTCAAGAAGGTTTCTCCCTAACTGACCACTATGCTCGCCATCGCTAATCCTCATTGCCCCATTCTGGCCTCATCAAGTTTGGTTCCCCTCCCTCTGGTCTCACCTAGTAGATCTACCATGGATCTTGAATCTGGCTCTGGATCTCATTTCACACCCCTTGGGGCTTCCGCATACCGACCTGGACAATCTGAAGCTTACAGCTTGGCTGCTCCAGTTCCCTTGATTATTAGGACTCCCGGTTTATTCTCTCCAGTTAAAACCATTTTGGTGGTGGCTCACAAATCTTCCACACGAAAAGTTTATTGTAGCAAGTGGAAACAATTCTCTATATGGGCTTCTCAATGGGATTTGGATACTTTCACGGCTCCCATTTCAGTGGTATTAGAGATTTTGGTGGAGATTTTCTAACAAGGGGCTAGTTCCTCAACGGTTAAAGTTCAAATTGCTGCTATTTCTAATTTTCATGTGGGGGACAATGTATCTTTACTAGCCTCTTCTAGACTTTGTAAGACCTTCCTTAAAGGCACCTTTCTTTTAAGCCCCCCCGTCAAGGATCCTACGCCTCCGTGGGACCTCACTTTTGTATTGCAGGCTTTAGTCTCCCTTCCATTTGAGCCCACAGCTTCGGTAGACTTGCGGTATCTCTCGTGGAAGACTGGCTTTTTGGTCGCGATTACATCAGCCAGGAGAGTGTCAGAAATTCAAGCTTTGTCCATCAAAGTTCCTTACATGGTTTTCCATAAGGACAGGGTTTCCCTGCGCAGTAATCCATCCTTCCTTCCTAAAGTGGTGTCAGAAGCAAACATTAATCAAACTATCAATCTACCCATCTTCTTTCCTAATTTTCAGAGCAAGGGTGAATATAACTTACATTTGCTGGATGTACATAGGCAGTTGTGATTCTATCTACATAGGACAAAATCCTTTCGCAAATCTGATCAGTTGTTTGTCTCTTACTCAAAACCCTTCTTAGGAAAGCCAATTTCTAAAGTGACTATTGCTCGTCTGATCTCCCAGTGTATTATTCGAGCATATTCTGACAAAGGGATTTCTCCCCCTGGTCAAGTAAAAGCACATTCCACCAGGTCTGTGGCCACTTCAGCAGCTTTTTGGTCCATGGTGTCGCTAGATGATATCTGTTCTGCAGCTACTTGGTCCTCATCTCATACCTTCATCTCACATTACAAATTTAGACATTGTATTGAGGAGTAGGGCATCCTTTGGCTCTGCGGTGCTCTGGAATATCCTTCCATGAGGGCCACCCAGGTCTTTGTAGTTGGGAACTTTGTCCCACAGGTTGAAGATCAAATGAAGTCAACTACTTCAGATAAAGAAGTTATGTACTCACCATAACGTTCCTTCTGAGCAGTTGTACTTAATTTGTCTTCAACCATCCCCTTTCCTTCCCCTGACCTTGTCACCTGGCCTTGTTTATGGGAGTTGAACATACTAAAAGCTTCTCTTGTCATGCTTGGTTTAGGAATTTGAGGAGGGCCAGTAGTGGTGAGGTTTTGTTGGGTTGGGATTATGTTATTCCGAGCAGCAAACTCGATCAGAAGGGAGGAAGGAGACCGGGGGCATTATGGGTAAGGGGAGGAGCTTGGAGCTCAGATCAGGTGTTGGTTATGCAGCCATGTCAGATCCGATTCAGATCCATGGGACCCACAGGTTGAAGACAAATGAAATACAATTACTCAGATGGAACGTTATCTGCCACCCAGTCAGAGAGAGAATGCTTTTCTAGAGATTCAAAAACTTCTAGAAAAAGTCACCCAGAAGGTCTCAACCAAGCAACTAGGATGCGGAACTTAGTCATGCTTCTTTTTGGTGCCAAAGAAAACAGGGGACCTTCGACTGATCTTGGATCTGAGCAGTCTGAATCAGTTAGTAAAGAAGTCGAAGTTCCGGATGGTTACGGTACACTCCATTCTGCCGATTCTGCGCACAAGAAAGATTGGATGTGCTCTGTAGATCCCCAGGACGTATACTATCAAAATAGACCGGCGCTCCAGGAGATATCTGTGCTTCAGGCTGGGGGCCAATTACTACCAAGTCACAGCACTCCCTTTTGGTCTCACCACTGCCCCCGGGTGTTCACCAAATGCATGGCAGTGGTTGTGGCTCCCCTCTGCCTGCAAAGATTCCAGGTGTTTCCATATCTGGACAGTTGGCGCCTAACGGCACCTACAAAGTGTCAACTACTTCAGGCTATTCAGTTTATGCTGCATTCAGTTGTCTGGGAATTACAGTGAATGTCTCCCCATACAGGGCATAGAGTTCATACTAACGTAATTGACCACAACCACACAGATAGCAGTCCTACCTCCACAGAAAATAATATCCTTGAGACAGCTGGTTCAGCTGTTACTAGATACCCCGACACCGCCAGCTCAGCTGGTCCTGGGGTCCATGTCAGTTGCTGTTCTGCGAGTTCTCCAATGGATCCTAGTGGTCCAGTGGTCTATTCTGCTCCATCAGTTGTCAACCCCAGTCAGGTTAACTCTGATTTGCAGGTGCCATCTGCAAAAGTGGATCCTTACAGACCTCCATCTCGGCAGACCCTTCATTCTTCCTCCACCTGTAGCCATGGTGACCATGGACACCTCCCTCTTGGGGTGGGGGAGAGCATTTCCAGGGGAAAATGGTCCAAGGCACATGGTCCAGAACAGAGACCAAATTGCACATAAATGTACTGGAGATTAGGGCAGTTCTTCTTACATTACAAGCCTTTCAGGACTACCTTTCTCTGGGAACAGCTGCACTGACATGTCTGTGGTTTGGTACATCAGCAAGTAGGGTGGAACCCGTTCATACCCGTTGTGCAGGGAGGCCATGAGGGTTTGGGAATGGGTGATGTTTTCAAACTGCTCTCTCATTGCAACACACCTCCCAGGGGAGTCTAACGATGTAATTCTATTCTCATGTTGCAGTATTCATTACAGTCGTGAGGTTGCTGCCTGCAGCACCAACATCCGGCCAGTATACTAAAGTCTTTGGAGCAGGAGGATACGTGTGATGTCCTACAGTGGATATAAAAAGTTTATACACCCCTGTTAAAATGCCAGATTTTTATGATATAAAAATGAGACCATAATAAATCATTTCAAAACTTTTCCCACCTTTAATGTGACCTATAACCTATACAGTTAAATTGAAAAACAAATCTGTTAGGGAAAAAATATAAAAAATAAAAAATGTACAATATGCTGGTTATATAAGTGTGCACACCCTTATTAGTCTTCTTGGGTAGGAGTCTATCAGCATGGCACATCTTGACTTGGCAATATTTGCCCACTCTTCCTTGCAAAAGCATTCCAAATCTGTCAGATTGCAAGGACATATCTTGTGCACAGCCCTCTTCAGGTCACCCCACAGATTTTCTCTTGGCTTTAGGTCTGGGCTCTAGCTGGGCCATTCCAAAACTTTATATTTCTTCTGGTAAAGCCATTATTTTGCTGATTTCTATGTATGCTTGGGGTCATTGTCATGTTGAGAGGTGAAATGCCTCTTCATCTTCAGCTTTCTAGCAGACGCCTGAAGGTTTTGGGCAAAAAGTGACTGGTTTTTGGAACTGTTCATAATTCCCTCCACCATGACTAAAGCCCCAGTTTCAGCTGAAGAAAAGCAACCCCAAAGCACGATACTGCCACCACCATGCTTCACCATGGGGATGGATCTTGTGCACAGCCCTCTTCAGGTCACCCCACAGATTTTCTCTTGGCTTTAGGTCTGGGCTCTAGCTGGGCCATTCCAAAACTTTATATTTCTTCTGGTAAAGCCATTCTTTTGCTGATTTCTATGTATGCTTGGGGTCATTGTCATGTTGAGAGGTGAAATGCCTCTTCATCTTCAGCTTTCTAGCAGACGCCTGAAGGTTTTGGGCAAAAAGTGACTGGTTTTTGGAACTGTTCATAATTCCCTCCACCATGACTAAAGCCCCAGTTTCAGCTGAAGAAAAGCAACCCCAAAGCACGATACTGCCACCACCATGCTTCACCGTGGGGATGGATCTTGTGCACAGCCCTCTTCAGGTCACCCCACAGATTTTCTCTTGGCTTTAGGTCTGGGCTCTAGCTGGGCCATTCCAAAACTTTATATTTCTTCTGGTAAAGCCATTCTTTTGCTGATTTCTATGTATGCTTGGGGTCATTGTCATGTTGAGAGGTGAAATGCCTCTTCATCTTCAGCTTTCTAGCAGACGCCTGAAGGTTTTGGGCAAAAAGTGACTGGTTTTTGGAACTGTTCATAATTCCCTCCACCATGACTAAAGCCCCAGTTTCAGCTGAAGAAAAGCAACCCCAAAGCATGATACTGCCACCACCATGCTTCACCGTGGGGATGGTGTTCTTTTGGTGATGCAGAATGTTTTTGCCACAAACGTATCTTTTGGAATTGTGGCCAAAAAGTTCAACCTTGGTCTCATCAGACCATAATACATTTCCCCACATGCTTTTGGGAGACTTATGTATTGTTTTCCAAATTTTAGCTGGGCCTGGGTGTTTTTCTGTGTAAGAAAAGCCTTCCGTCTTGCAACCCTACCCCATAGCCCAGACATATGAAGAACGTGGGAGATTGTTGTCACATGTAGTACGCAACCAGCATTTGCCAGAAATTCCTGGCACACCTTCAGTGTTGCTGTAGGTCTCTTGGCAGACCTCCCTGACCAGTTTTTGTCTTGTATTTTCATCAATTTTGGAGGGACGTCCAGTTTTTTGCAGTGTGACTGGCCCATATTTTCTCCACTTTTTGATGACCGTCTTCACTGTGTTCCATGGAATATCCAATGCTGTGGAAATGTTTTTGTACCTTTCTCCTGACTGACCTTTCAACAATGAGATCCCTTTGATGCTTTGTAAGCTCTCTGCGAACCATGACTTTTGCTGTAGTAGGCAACTGAGTAAATGTCAGGAAAATCCTACTAGGACAGCTGAACTTTATTTGGGGTTAATCAGAATCTCTTCAATCGATGGCAGGTGTGTACCCAAGAAGACTAAATGCTGTAATTAAATCAAAAGGTGCTTCAACAATGTATTAGTTTGAGTGTGCACACTTATGCAACCAGCTTATTGTACGTTTTTTATTTGTTATATTTTTCCACCTAACAGATTTGTTTTTCAGTTGAATTGTACAGGTTATAGGTCACATTAAAGGCGGGAAAAGTTTTGAAATGATTTATTGTGGGCTCATTTTTTTATATCACAAAAACCTGGCATTTTAACAGGAGTGTGTAAATGTTTTATATCCATTGTATGTCATAGCCATAAACCAACGTAGGCTATAAAAGTGACATCTGCACTTACCCCCCTCTTCAGAATTTTTCTGCCACAGTGAACGTCGGACTCCCGTTCGACAGTTTGGGAAGCGGAAGCGGATCACTCGTTTTTCAGACAACCGCTACAGATAAGTAATCTGTTGGGTTTTCTTTGTCTTTTGTTAGTTTCTCAGATTTACATGTCCACTAGAAAGGGGAAGTGTGCTTGTGGGAGACGCATTCCTCACAAGGACACGCACAAAAAGTGCGTTTTCTGTTTAGGCGAGGCCCACGACCATATGTCCTGCCCCATTTGTGACTATTCTTGTACCCTTGGTCCTTTCCTATTTGTGTGAGCCCCTTCACTCAGGACTAACTTATTCTTCAGTTAAGGTCCATTTATCTGCTATCTCTGCTTGTCTGCCCTTGCTATCTCCTCTGGCTTCTAGGTTGGAGGTCAAACTTTTCCTGAAAGGGGTACTGCATATTAGACCCTCTCAGAAGCCTATACCCCCCTTGGGACTTAAATTCTTGTAAGGAAGATAAGGGCATCTAAGGTTATGGTAAATTCTTGCACAACTATTCTTTATGGTGAACAGACTGAGCAGATCAGTCTTGAGTCCACACGAGTGGTCCCTGAATCAATCCACAGCGAATCAAATATTCAGCTGTTGGGGTCACCGTTGCTGTGTTCTCTTTGCCTCTCCCCTAAACAGTAAGTGCAGCAAGTACTTTGCTCTGATTCCCCAAATTGGGGGAGTCGCCCAGGGATGCTGTAGTCCACGATTGCCCCCCCCCCCCTCGAGTCTCGTGTATGCTTCTCCTCCGATTCCCCTGATACCCATAGTTTTACAGAAAGCCAGCAGGTTGAAGACTATTCTAATCCTAATTGCCCCTTACTGGCCTCGTCAGGTATGGCTCCTCTTCCTGTGGTCCCACAACAAATATCCTCCATGGATACTGGATCTCAGGCAGGATTTGATTTCCCATCAGTTGGAATGCCGGATTTCCAGTCTTTGATCCTTGAGATTAACTGCTTGGTTTCTCCACTTCAGTGATTCTACAAAAGTCCAGGCTATCCTCTCCAGTTCTGGAAATTATTCTTGCTTCTCAGAAGTCCTCCACCAAGAAAGTATATTGTACTAAATGGAAAAGATTTTCCATTTGGGCATTGCAGTGGAATATTTATCCTTTTTCTGCTTCAGACTCAGATATTCTTCTTTCTCAGCTTGCAGCATGGAGCTAGTTTTTACACTATAAAGTTATAGCTCGTGGCTGTCATGAATTTTCATGTAGGGAAGGGTAACAGTCTTCTTTCTATCTCCACTTCTAGGCTATGTGGGGCCTTTATGAAGGGAGTTTTTCATCTCAGGTCTCCGATAAAAGCTCTATCCCCTCCTTGGGATCTCACCTTGGTACTTCACAGACTTAGACCATTTAAGCCTGCTAGCTCATGTGATTTAAAATTTATCTTGGGAGTCTGCCTTTCCAGTGGCCATTATTTCAGCAAGAAGAGCGTCGGATTTACAAGCTCTCTTCCCAGCCACTATATAATACCTTCAAAAATAAGAGTCTCTCTTGCAACCAACCTGACCTTTGGTATGAAAGACGCCACAGAGACCAATATTAAACAGGCCATTCACTTGCCTGTATTCTTCCCTAATTATTCCAATAAAAATGAATACATGCTACATTCGTTGGACGTACATGGGCAGTTTTTAACCACACAGGAAATCTGATCAGTTGTTCATTGCCTTCTCACCAAACAGGTTAGGTTAGGCTTTGTCAAAGATCACTTTAGCCAAGTGAATTACGGATTGTATTTCTACAGTTTACTCCCAACAAGGCAGCAATTTTCTCGTCCTGTTAGAGCTCACTCCACCAGGTCTGTCGAATTCGTCTGCGTTCTCCACAAGGACTCCTGTTGATGAAATTTGTGCTGCAGCTACCTGGTCCACAGCTCATACCTTTGTATCTCACTACAAGTTGAACATCATTTCCAGAAACAGAACATCCTTTGGCTCCATGGTGGTCAGACATATTCTTCCCTTAAGGTCCACCCAGGGTTTATTTAGCTGGGGACTCTGACCCATTTGTGATACATAATGAAATGGACAACATCAGATTGTCCATGTTCATTATGCATCACATCCCACCCTCCTTCCCCCATCCTTTTGCAGCTGTGAGTGATGTAGAGGATAAGGGAACGCACATGTTCCTAGTTTGGGCTCCAGTTGGTCACTTTCCTTGTCTGTCCAGTATTATAAATCAAAGTCTCTTTCTGAAGGGGCAGCAAACTCGATCAGAAGGGTTGAGGAGGAGTGGAGCATTATGGGAGGGGAGGAGTTTAAGGCTCGGATCATATGTCTGAAAGAAATGGCTGAGTCAGATCCGAAGATCCATTCGTGATGCATAATGAAACTGGATGACACAGATGCCAAGTTATGGTAAGCACATAACTTCTATTAACATTTGCTGTTTTGCCTTGTATTGCTTTGTTTTGTATTTTATGATGTCTTCCAAGTTTTTTTTTTTTTTGTTAAGGATTTATGATTCACTTCTTTTCATATATAAGTAACCACATTCTTAACCAAAATACTGCAGTGCATTATAAACACAAACCAGTCCATGTTAAGGTATCTTGGGAGAATCAACAGAAGTGTCATCAGATAGAAACAAGGCTTCAATAAGTTAATGTTTAGAAGTATCACTCCACTGTGGCATTCCTGGAACCACTAATGTGATCAGCTGATTCAGATTTTGGTCATTGTTGTATCCATTCTTTATTTTTGTTCAGATGAGATGAAACAGTAATATGAAGAAATATATACTATGCGGTGCACACGTGAGCTGTGCCACATGTGTACATATGAGTTTCGTTTTGTGATCAAGCAGCAAATAAAGCAAGATGGGTGTAGTAAAGCCCTCTGATCAACATTTTTCTTTCACCCAGGTATGTAACAAACTTACTGTGTTACAGACTGGCAATGAGACTGGTTTGGCGTACATGTAAAAGAAGAAAAAAGGAACCAGCAGTTCATAAAATAAAGGGATCTGGTAAAGCAGGTGAGGCATGCTGACAAAGATTGAATCAGTAATATTTCATAGAGAAGACTAAAGGCAAATTGATGCTGGTGCATACTAGGAAGATGTACTACGTAAACCTCTCAGCTGTCCAGATTTTTGCCTCAGATTTTTTAGTCTTATAGGTTCATAGGTTCATACTAGGCTATCTGCCCGAGGGCATTTACAAGCCTAGCCCATCGTTTTGTGGCTTACGCCACCCCTTTAGTATGGGGAACTATACCCATTATTTTGCTGTGCCTCTGTCGAGCAGTGACACTGAGGTAATCCCTGGGGTATATCTGCGATCTCCCATCCATTGGTCAAGATTTCTCTTGAACAAGGCCAGCGAGGTGCTCTGCCTCACATGTACCGGGATTTTGTTCCACAGCATAGGGAGTCTTTGGGTGATGAATCTATCCCTCCAGCACGTCCTATTAATAGCCATGTCGAGGTTTAAGTCTCCCGCCCTTGTGGCTCTGATGGATCTAGATTTCTTGAGGTGAAGCATATTCATCAAATCTGGGTTTGACATGGCCTTGTATGTTAGGCAAAGGTCACCTCTGAGCAAGCGGTGGCGACTGAATAGAGCTGGAGTTCTTTCAGTCGGGCAGCATAGGACAGATTTTGAGACCCTTTATCCTTTTGGTGAGGAACTTTTGTGGCCTCTCCAGCTGCTGCAAGTGTCGGGTCAGATACATTCCGAATGGGGCATTGTACTCAATCATTGGTCTGATGAGTGATGAGTAAAGGGAGACTATGACCTCCCTTGATCTAGATGAGAATCCCTTCATGATAAGGTGGGCAATGTAGAAGGTCTTCCTAACTACTTTAGCTACATGGGTGTCGAATGACAGACTACTATCAACCTGGGTCCCCAGGTCCCTGATAACTTCTTCTGTGCTCAGTGGATTGCCACCTATTTGTTAGCTAGGGGTAACCTTGTTTTTCCCGAAGGGTATGACTATGCATTTTTGGCATTTAACTTTAGGCCGTGGCTCTGGCACCAGTTATCCGTTTCTGTGAGACCCTTCTGAAGGATATCTGTGTCAGATGTGTTTTCTACTATGGCCCAGTTTGCAGTCATCTGCAAACTTTGTCAGCCATAACCCTCCTGTGTTTGCTTGTACTGGAAAAGTAGATGCCAAACAAGAGTGGGCCCAGGACTGAGCCCTGTGGGACACCACTTGTGACAGGCTTTGAGTCTGACATGGCGCCAGCAACTCTGACCCTGTGGGTTCTGTCACTCAGCCAGTTTGCAACCCATCTTGTGATGTACGGGTTAACATTTAAGCTGATGAGTTTTTCAATGATACCCGAGTGGGGTATTGTATCAAGGCCTTAGCCAGATCGAGGTAGGCTGTATGGACTGCCTTTCCCTCATCGATGGCTTTGGTGACTGTTTGAAAAGTCAACCAAGTTTAAAAGGCATGATCTGCCTTTGACAAAGCCAAACTGGGTTGGATCCAAAGTCTGCAAATTCCCTATGTCTTTATTTATGAGGTCCATTATGATCCTCTCCATGGCTTTGCAGATAAGGCTTGTCAAGCTAATGGGCCGGTAATTTCCAGGGTCGATGGAGGCACCGCCTTTGTGAAGTGGGACCACAGTTGCAGTGCGCCACTCCTGGAGTGCGTATCCAGAGGTAAGACTTTGATTAAACAGCTGTCCTAGCTGTGGGTTTAATTCCTCATTGAGTTCGTGGAGCACACAGCCGGGGACACCATCAGGTCCCATGGATGCTGTGTTTTTTTGCTTTGGAGAGAGCAGTTCTCACTTGGGCGCTGGAGATGTTTGGGGGCTGCAATCGCTTGGTATAGATATCTCTCCTTTGGGGAGTGGGGAGAAGTTTGCACTGAACCTGTCAGCCAGTATGTTGGCAATGTCTGTAGGATCAGTAATCTTCACATCATTTTGAACTAGTTCTGAGCATATCTGGGAGTTTCCTCCTAGGTTTCTAACATAGCTAAAGAAGGCCTTATGATTGTCTTTTGAGTCTTTAGCTATTTTTCTCTCGAAATTTGCTTTGGATGATTTTATGAGAGCTCTTAGTTTTTACTTATAGTGATCAAGGGTGTCTTACCTTTAAGGATTTTGCTCTATCTTGTAGTAGCTTCCTCCTTTTGTTGTAGAGTTTGTTTATGGCTGGGGTCCACCAGACTGGACGCTTGCCTTTGGTACAAAGAGTCTTTGTTTTGCTTGGGATTGCCTTATCCATGCAGTCCTGCAGGTGCTGGTAGAAGGCATTTGTAAGTGATTCAGCGGCTTGACTACTGTTTTCCGCCGCTCGGGGCCTTAAAGGAGACCACACTAGTCTTTAGAAGTGTGAAGTCGGCTTTTGAGAAGTTTTTACTGTGGTCTTTTTATTTCAGGTGGGGTGGGATGAGGACCTCCAGCGAGATTAGTTTGTGATCTGATCTCACCAGTGAGGGGTATACTTCGGTGTTGAACATTGTGCTCCCATGTTCGTGATGATGAGATCAAGTATGTTATCTCCTCTTGTGGGGATGGTGACTAGTTGTTCCATGGCATTTGAGTTTATGAATTCCAGGAACTTTTGGGCTAGGGTGTTTGGGCTTGAGTAGTGTTCCCAGTCTATATTAGGATAATTGAAGTCACCTAGTATGATGGTGTTTGGTGATACATTTATCCCCTCTAGTGTTTTCAGGAAGGCCATGTGAGGTTCCTGAGTTTGTGAGGGTGGCCTGTAACATGCTACAATTTGCAGAGCAGTCTTGCCTACGGTTAATTGCACCTGGATGGTCTCCGATGCATCATGCGTTGCCACCAGTCTTGAGGTGTGGGTGTCCTTGATGAATATGGATACCCCCCTCCTTTCTTGGTATTGTCCGGATTTTGGGGCCGGAATGCATGATATGAGGTAAAACCTGATAGCGCTGGGGTGCTCTCAGGAGCCTTGAACCAGGTTTCTGTGTGAGTCTGGTGTGAGCTGTCAGGATACCTCCGTACGGGATGCTGTAATTTCTGTACCTGCACCCCTCAGGTACTACAAATTGAGAAAAAAAAAACTGGAAATTAAAATCATAGTCTGTGGTCATTCAGTGCTACCAAGACCTTTTTAGTGGGTAAAGAATGGAGAGGAAAGGGGGCCGCTAGACACTGTAGAATATTGGGAAAGTGCTGAGGATCCTGGGAAAGTTCGTCCTTGCATTACCACACACCAGAGCATTATGACATCATGAGCCAGCATTATGGAGACCATGAATAACATTTTTTTTTTATTATTTTATAAAGCTCTGGGTACAGGAAGTGTGCAGCTCAGTTACAACAACTGCTGCGGCATGATTATTTTTTTTCAAACCTGAGAGTGACTGCTGTGAAATCTCTTCAACATTCCCAACCAGTGCCAGGTGTAGACTTTCTTCCTTTTGATTAGTCCTTTATCCAGAATTTTCCTAGTCCAAGATTCCCAGAATGTATAGCCAGAGAGTCTACTTTACACATCCCCCCCTGTCCCTTGTTACAAAGTGTCTTCCCAAAGTGAGATGGTCAAGAGCCAGGCTAATCCTTGTTACACCTTGCTGGCCAAGGGAAGTATTATGGTTGTCACAGCTAACCAAGTCCCAGGTAGCTCCAGCTGTCTGCTTGCTGTATCACCTGGTGAAGGTTCCTTGTAACATCTAGTGCCTGAAAGATTTGAAATGCAACACTTTCCTTTGATAGGATCCTGTTGAGGGATAGAAATGCCTTGCATGATGGTATCCAAATCACATATGATGTGAATGGGTGATGTCTTGGACTTATTACATTGTTTTATCATTATTTCCAAGGATTGGGAAAGATTAGTAGGGACATGCTGGTCATGGTTACACTCTTCATCAACAGGGGTAGCAACCGGGTCATTCAGGTATGGAAACTTACCTTCATAGCCATGAAGCTTCTGGTCCATTGCAACTATGGAGATGCAGTAGGTAAATATCCTGTTTCTACTTGGAAGCATAAACACCTGGATGTAGTGGCAATTTTGGTGTGAAAGTAGGTGTCTTGTATATCCAAACTGCACAACCAGCCACCAAAACTCCACAACCTGCCACCAGCCTCTTTTGCACAGACATAAAGAATGTACTGCACATTGACCATAAGGAAAGACTCTCTTGGAGTGAACTTAGGCTACCCCAGTCAAGTATTGGCAAGAGGGAAGGATTTCCTTGGAGGTGAAAACAACATTCAGAAATAACATAACCCTTTCTTGTCTGGCTGGACTTCTTGGATGATTTGTTGAAGGAAGTTTGACATCTCTTTCCTTGCAGCACTCTTTTCATGATGGGGCTGGAAAGGGATGTGGAAGGGAATTGTATCCTGCTATTCTCATCCTGTGTTAAAGCCGTCCACGTTGAAGAGTGGAGAGTAAGGTGCCCCCCCACCCCAGAATGAGGATCATGTTGCCTCCGGTTGTTTTGTTGTTATTGCCTCAGGGCCGATGACCTTTCTGGACGTTTCTACAGTTTCATTGATGCCTCTCAGAACGTTTGTTATTACCTTCCTGTTAGCTGTGCTCACACCAAAGCTGGTATGATGGCTCTGCTGTATTCATGATAATGAACATTGTAAGGTTCAAATCTGACACCAGCTGTAGTGTATTTTCTCTAATGCTGCTTTTTTTCAGGGTCAAAGAATACTGAACCATCAAAAGAGGTTTCCTAAAGCTTGCCTTGGTGTCTATGATGAAATCAGTAAGATACGGGTGTAATGGCACATAGCTAGTTAGCCAGCTGCTGCTCTTGTTACACCATTACCAGTGTTATGACCTAACTGCATAGTGAGATTTTCCGTCCGTGATATAGTCAACCTCTGAAACTATAACTTGAACTTCAGGCCCACATCTGGCACCCCTTCAACATCTGGATCTTTTCATTGGCAAGCTGCTGTCTGGAAATTAACATGTACGATACTAGTCTATGGAGCGTAGCAGAAAAGTGGAGGACAGGTAAATGAGCTTCCAAAATCTGTCCAGAATATGTAGCTCACTTGCCAAATGAACAGCTAGACTGTACAGTGTAGGAGCCTTCTTGATGGTAATGGCTGTTGCAGCAGTAGAGGCTTCCAGGAGAGCCTTTGATCAGTAGGTCCAATCCTTGTGTGGGAGGATGTTGTCAGATGCTTTCTGAACAGGCACCATAATATCATGGTTTTCTCAAGCAGTTTTACGACCAAATGTACCATTTTATCAGCTGAGTAAACCTCCCTGAAAGAGGGTTGGAGCAGTGAAAAGAAGGCCCAAGGCATGATGCACTAAGGAAAGGAAAGGGTGGTGGAAGGGCCATTCCATTTTTTGCCTGATTATTTCCAAAACTTCCTCATTGGTTTCTGGAGTGGGCTGAGCTGATAGAATAAACCTTGAGTGTTCAAATCTGCAATCCAGTGGGGCTGATGTTGAGGCTGAAAAGGTCAACTTCAAACTAACCCCATGAGTCTGATCCCATTCATCAAGTTTCAGAAAACAGTTGACACCCCCCAGGTCAATGCCAAAGTCATCGACGCTGAAGGCTGACCACTGCAGTGGCATTACTGACTTTGAAAGGATCATGGCTGACACTGAGGTCAAAGGATCCACCCTAGTCCCTGTGGCAGAAGACTTCCTCAACACTGATGGCATCACTGCTGAAGACATCCAAGTTGACTGCTAAATTGGCTTCAACAAAACCCTCATCAACACCAACAAATCCAACAACCAGCATCACAGGAACTGGTTCCTGCAAGCGGCCCAGGGAGGACTGCTGAGGTGGTAGCACAGAAAAATTGGAGAAATGAGAAAGACCTCTATCCACTCATGTATTGGGGGGGGGGGGCTTGAGATATCAAGTGCTGGATCTGGAAGAATGTCTGCAATATCAGTCTGTATAGCTCAGTTCAACAGAAGTATCAGGATGGTAAACTGGAAAAGAGAGGTTTAGAATATATAAATATTTTGCTGGCTTTCATATCAGACATACAAGAGGGACTATAAGTTCAAGAGTATTTAACCAAGAACTTGTTGAAACTAAAATAACAGGCACCTGAGATACCTCGGAAAAGGAATGAGCTGGACTTGGACTTGTACAGAGCCTTACCTTAAGAGGAATGCTTTGCATGATTGGCTTCATATTCCTTTTTTATCCTTGTCTTGGGGGCTTATTAACTGCAACAGTGCCATTGGGTGTGAAGGGGTCAGTCTGGTCAGAGAGGTAGAGGGTTGAAGCCTCAAAGGGAATGGGTGCAGAATTAGCTTAACTACTGTAAGGCTATTTTTTTCTTTTCTGTAATAGCAAAATATTTTAAAAGAAACAAATGTTACAGTCATCCAGAGGCTGCATCACCTTGACGGAAACTGTAAAGAAAATGCTTGTCTTGTATCAGAAGTTTTCTATTGCACCTTTACTTTCAAAACTTCTTTTACTGCATAGTAGCAGCTCAAAATGTAGTTCAGGGTGAAAGTATATTAACAGCAGATAACCACAAGGTCCACAACGGAATACAAACTGCAAACAGTTACAAAACAAGTGACAAAACTGCAAATCTGTTTTTTGTAATAACTGAGAAGGCCTGAATAAGTAAAGGGAAAGAGTAATGCACAGAAAAAGAAATGCGCAAAAGATTGAAAATAGTAGGTCATGGGGTGAAGCAAAAACACCCTGAAATAAGAGAAGGTAAGCCTGTTAAAAGATTCAACAGTTATGAAAAAAACTAGAAACAGACATTAAACTTGCAGAGTAGAAAGCAAAAGTGTTATTACCAGCAGAGTATGAATAACTAGGAACTTCAAACTTTTTGCAAAATGGGAAAAGGTTTTCTAGGATAGCCTAGGGCCATTTTAGAGAGGTGATTACTTGGCACCTAGTAAAAGTGGTCTGCAGAGTACCTTTCTTTGCAAATGTTATGTGTAAGGTGTGGGGGTAGCCTGGGAAAGTTAGATGTCTGGCTGTCGTAAGTTCTGCATTCCTTAGTCCTGTGGGTCAGTGAAGATGGCAGTCCCTATCTCAGATCTTACATTTTTTTTATTTTCCTTGTAATGTACAGATATGGATATAAAGCTCTATGGTTGTGAGACATGTTCCATTTGCAATAATTTATATTTCATCTATTCCCATGCCTTGTGGTTTATGATTTTATTGTGAGACTATTTTGTTAGAGGGATTTTTAGTCCAGAACAAGAGAGGGACAGGAGGGATTCGTGCATTGGGATGATGTTGCCAGTGTGGGAATGTTTTGTGTTAAGCAGTACTGATGCCTGAGGTTTCAGTCCTATTAATTACTGCATTTAGAGATCTCATAGATCTTGCATTATGCTAAGTACGCAAAGCTTTTGCTCATTTAAGACTGGTGGTAGAAAAAGGAAGAGATGAAACTTTGTTTCATTTTATCATTAATTTTGTTCTCATCATTAGTCCTGAGAAATGACTCACTGAAGCTAATCTGTTTTCAGCTTTTAGTTACTGGTTAAAATAATTTCAGAATATTGAATGCAAATTGATTGTGATAAATCCCTCATCTTTCATAACATGGTTTCTTTTGGTGACCATTTATTTTTTGAAGTGTAGTTGCTTGCATTAATCCGTGTCCTTGGCATCTAAAAGCCAGTAGAGTTTTCTGTATTATACTTCACTTATACAGCATTCTTAAAATGTAATTATACATTGGTTGATTAAATAAGTATAGCACTTTTCTGTAAGCAGAATACAGATTCAGGTAGCTGGCAACTACAACATGACAATGATTTATGAATGTGCACATGTACCATATTTTGCCTTTCTCTGAAAAATATTGCAGTCATTTTATAAATACAGTGAGTCTATCCAAATCCTGTGTTTCATTTGCTTTGTGTTACCTCAGTCCACTCCTGGAACATGAAACTCTGTGGTACACCTCACTTGTTATTTGATTGTGAATGTGATCCTAATGAACATTTTTCTTTTTTTTATTCATTTGTTTTGTGAATATATAGCCAAGCTTGATGATTTCTTCATTAGCCTTCTGAACAGCTAGTGAAAAGGTAATGTACACTTCTGTGTAGTTACCATAGATAAAACCATCCAGAAAGGAACTTACTAAACCTTTCTGTAATAATGTTGTTGTTTGTCTTTTCGGCTTTTCCCGGTTAGGGGTCGCCACAGCGCAACTCCGGTTCACTAATTATTGGCAGTAGATTTTTTATGGTGCCGAGTTGCCAGCCTGACGCCCAACCTTCAGCAAAGGCATGCCCATTCACGCATGTCTTTCGGAGGCCACTTAACCGTGGGGAGGACATACAGACTCCACACAGAAGGCACTCTAGCCG